>NW_028321888.1:1374545-1527272 GCF_036245765.1 Copidosoma floridanum
TGTATATAAACATTTATTGTAACTTGTAGTAATTTCTCTCTTTGTACTTTATTACAGCAGGTACCAGACCAGACTGACTAAAGGTACATATTGAAGTACGAAGACCAAAAAAGACGAGGGGGGCGTGGTCTAAAGACAAATACATGTTTGGAATAATATATTGAATAAATTTAATAACATTATGAATTTATTCCTCCAGGTAGGTAGCCTAAAGCAAAAACAATCAAGCTGTATAAAAATCCTAAGTCTTTTGTTCGTGTGATGACTGTGAGGACAAGTATCTTTTGAATTATCATGACCACTCCATAAACTTATTTTGTTAAGAACTGTTACTGAGGTTGAGTCGAGTCTTGTCAAGTCACTATGCTAGATGATTGCAATTTTTGTTTCCATATTGTGTTAGCTTGGTTATTGAAGTGACTTTGTCTAATAAGTAAATAATACTTTAAACTTTGTAAATAAGACTGAGTACTCATAAAATGTTATTTGTTTATAGTTTTAAGAGATTTTTTGTAGGGTTACGCTAATCTTATAAATTTATTTATGTCCATACGTATACACTTCTGTACATTAATCTCAGATGTATGTACAACATTAAAATATATTTGTACACATTATGCCTTTTTTATTTCTATTGTTTTTGGTAATAAGTATATCTTGTATGTTAAAAGTTTGTGCCCAAACGTTTCATCTTTCACTAAAAATCCAACCCATTAGCTCTGAGGTGACCAATTATAAGCTCACAGTCGTGAGACAATCAGCCAATAACATACCGTCTTGCTGGCATCAGCAAGCAAGAAGTAGAGTTTGACAGCTACAAACAGTTCACATACAATGCTCGTCCAAGTAAGACAAGCATACTGTTGTATTTGCTTGTACTTACTAAATGTTTGTTAGCGTAGTGCACAGTGTTTAATTTCTACTGATGTACACCAAACATTTTGTATTCATACATATTTTGTACGAGGGATGCAAGTTTCCGTAGGACAAAAAAAGCATTTTTTCATAGTACGGTTTTGAAATTCAATCGTGATTTTCTCTACGAAATGAAGGTTGAATGTTTATAGTTATTGCACTGTTAGAAACAAAAGGTCAAAATCTAGCGATTCATGATGAGCTCATGTATAACCCATAATATTTCATAGTTATTAGGAGAGGGCAGAAAATCAGTTCCTCACAGCCTCCTAAATACTCACTTCCTCAGAGTATTAGGGCAAATTTTCTACAAAATTAGGTGAAATTCGTTTAATCTCTCTGGAAAATAAACCCAAGTTATAAATTTTGATAAAGTGCTACAGCCCCCAAATGCCACCTACAGTCGGTTAACCTCATTTTGATAGCTCCTGTAGCTCCTTTAATTTATATGTCTTTTATTAGATAATAAGCTGTTAAATTCTAAATATTTGTGAATTAGTAAATAAAACTTGTTGGATAAATATCTTATTCGTATTTTTTCACGTTATCCGTGAGGCAAATACAAGATTTTTTTTCTCATGAAAAATAAGAACCGATAATTGATCATTAAATTCATCAGTTATTTCTGAAATCACATCTACTTTATTTACTATATATCCAACTTAGGCGTTTGGATTCAATTCGTATGTAAAAATTGAGGTACATTGTTTTATTAGAATCTGTAATTTACATCTAGTGTTGTAAGTTCACAAACTGGGACAACTACACAATCTACGTACCGATATTTGTGTAAGTCTAGTCTACAATAGACTCGGTGTATCATTTCATTCTCATCGATGGCAGCTATTGTCTGCCTTCCTCAGTACATTTTCGCTTTAAGACGTCAGCTCATAAAAGATTTCAACTACTTTTCATTTATTTGATTCAGTTAACAGGAAATTAAATTATACGCCTTACGATTTTTTGTATGATTTTTAATTAGTTCAAAATTTATTAATTCTTCCAGATTACAGTGAATAATTTATGAAGTCATTTTCATCATTAATTTCTTACATAATTTTGTTCTACCTTTTGTTTTCTCTGAACTACTGAATTTCTAATCGTTGTCAATACGTACGTAGGCAGTGCGGATTCTGTTACATGCTTTAATAAATCTAACATTTTGAAGAAGAAAACTGTTTGAGGTAAATAAGAGTTTGGTGGTATTCTCGTGTTGGGAGTCGGCCATATGAGTCCGTCTCTCTCTCTCTCTCTCTCTCTCTCTCTCTCTCTCACTTGAAATGAGCGACGATTTTAGCACGGCCAGTATACCGGTGTGTTCCCCGTCTTCTTACACACTTTTACGTGTAACAGGCATTCGGCTCGCTTATGAGCCACGGGCAACGCAGTATTTTGCCGTTTTGTCTTGAGCTGTATTATCGTACACATACTCGCCACCAAGGTGTAGACATTTACGTCGTTTTTTCTTCACCTTTGTTGAAGAAATAAACACACTACGCTATGTACTGCACAAGTATTTAAAGCTCAGCTTGGTCTTTTACTCAAAATTTAAAACGCCTTTCAAACTTTTAAAAAGTTAGGTCAAATAAAAATGATCCAAGGTCAAGTTGCATCGAGACTACGGCAAGTTAAAGATAATTTTGAGCGATTTAAAGAAAATGATAACACCATTTTTCAATCAAACGATGCGGACTCTGACCATGCATATTTCACAGATAAGATTTTGTAGAATGAAGAAGATAAATATTTTTAGTGGTAGGAGATTTTGAGGATCTTTGACTGCGGCTGATTTCTGAAAATTTTGTCCTCACTCTTCCTTGCCTAAATTCTTCTCCATAAAATTTTATAAGTTTTTTTTAAGCAGGCTTCTGCTTGAATTGTGATTAATCTCGTCGTTTGTATGAATCTATTACAACTAACACCTGGGAAGAAAGAAAACAGTTATTTAATGACAAGCGGAAATACATAAATTGCATTTGTATAAACTGTTTTGGTTGACAAAAGTTAAATCATCTTATTCGTTTTGCTAACTCTTAAAGTTCACTAAAGACGTTGTAGTACCTTAATTCTCCGAATGCGCTTTCTTTTGGTGGGTCATGTAAGGGAGTGGTAAAAACACTTGAAACGCATGTTAAGTGAACAAGGCCTCGCTTTCGTAGAATATTCACCCTTAGTGTGCCGCGTTAAACCATAATTTAATTGGCGGCCTTTGTGCCCTTTAATCGATGATCCTAACGCTCTAGATATGATTACTACTGTTTATTTTTAAACCTTTGTTCATCTTATTGAGTTCCTTAGCCCAATATTTCATCCAAGAAAAGGTAGTCTCATGTTCTAAGAATGGTGGTCAAGTGAGTACCTTAACTTGTTGCAAACTCGCACTAAATGGCTTACACCTCATCATCCCATGTGAGTGAGAGATCTAGCTTTGATTAAAAGTGAACTGACATATTCGGCTAGGTGGCCTTAGAGTCAAATCATAGAAGTATTTCTGGATCCTATGTTTCTTGTTCGTGGGGTAAGAGTCAGAATCAGTAACTTGGAGCTGATGAGACCTATATATGAACGTATTTTACTTACAATCATTCCCGAACATGAAGCCAGTAAGAAATAAGTATTGTTAGCATATTTATGCAATTTACATTGAAAACTCTTATTGTTGTTTATATTAATGTACTAAGAAGTACTTCAATGGCTTAGTGGTTAGCATGCTAGCCTCCTAGCCAGAGATACTCGAGGAGTCATGGGTTCGAATCCTGTCGAAAATTTACGAGATACTTTTCTCGGACTTTTTCGATATGATGAGTACCCAAGATGACGAATTACAACTGATCCGGTTTTTTAAACTAATATTTGATTTTTCTGGTGATGTTTGGACCTCCAAAGGCTTTCTTTTCGAAGGAAAGCCAACACCTGGCTAACTCATCGGGTGGAGTCGTTGTTAGTTATGAAATGGTAGGTGCAGCGAATTAGATGGTTTATTGGAAAGTATCTGTTCATTGAACTTAAAAATAGCTAGGGTGTGCTTGAGACAATCGCTACGCTCTGTAAATAGTACCTAGCAGGATGGATGACCGAGTCGTCTAAGGGGAACTTTGCAAGGGGCCCGCCCGAAAGACTCGCACACCGTGCGGTTAGGGCGAAAAAAAGTTGAAAGCAAAAAAGGTCGCTTGTACGGCGAAAGCCGAAAGAATGTCCTAGAAATCAAAATACCAATACTAATACCAATATTGATGTACTTCTGCCCTGATGTCAGTACATTAATCTCGATAATATGTATACCATCAGGACTGCATTGTTACTTCAATCACAATAACTAGAGCCACATATTCAACATGTATGTAAAACTTAAAGTATATTGTTTGATTAGAATCTTGCTCTATGTAATTTGCATCTGATATTGTAAACTCAGAAGCGTGTGATATAATACATCCCGCGTGCCGCTGTGCAACCAGTTTCAAGAAGATGAGGGCTGATGCTGCTAGTTTGTTCACATTGATTGCTTGTTTTACCTATTGCTCTTTCTAAACCACTCGATTTTCAGTCATTATCAACACGTACGTAGGCGGAGCAGATTTTATTTGTTACATACATTAAGAAATCTAACATTTGTTATTATTGTTGCGTGTAAGAAGTGTAGTAGTTCATACCCGTTCGATCTTTCCCAGCTTTTTATGTTCACTCCAGTATCCAGCTTTATTTAAATATACAGTCCATTTTATTGGATACTAAATCCAGTATCAAACAGGTGCGTTGAATAATTTTTTGTTTGTGAGTTCTAAATTTTTTTTTGCGTTAAAAGTATACTTTGAACAAAAAAAAGATTTTAAAAACAGTATGTTAACATATTTTACGCTACAAAATTTACCACGCATATAAGCAGTTGAAGTTGAATACGTACGAGATGTGTTAAAAAATTAACGAAAACTAAGAAATTTCGTGGGTTGGATAGTCCGATTTTCAAAAAAATTTTTTATTATAGTGGTATAAATATCCTTAAAGTATGGTATAATTTATAGCTATATTAATTTTTTACTTTGTCTGCAGTGGACACTGAGGTTGCATTTGTTTCTTGAGCTTGGCGATTTTCTTTCGTTTAAAAAAAATGGATCAAAGAATTTGTATTAAGTTTTGCGTGAAAAATGAAATAAAGTGTAATCAAGGGTGTGAAATGTTGAAAAAGGCCTATGGTGAGTCCGTTATGAGTAAAACGATGATTGAGAATGGTATAGGTATTTTCAAAACGTTCGTATGGGTCGATAAATCGTCCAATCAATAACCAATAAAAACGCGGAAAAAGTGAAAAAAATGATTATAAAAAATCGCCATATCACAATTAAAGAATTTGCTAATGATGTTAGAATGTTGATTGGCTCGTGTCATAAAAATTTTTTCGCAATAGTGTGCGGAAAATAGGTGTTTTCCGCACTGATATAAGTGTAGAAAATCGATTTTTCCACATAGTGTGTGGAAAAGGTGTGTTGAAAAGGTTTTTGTCGCACACCTTTTCCGCATACTGTGCGGAAAAACCTTTGCCACACACCTTTTCCGCACACTTTTGCGAAAAAACTTGTACGCAACTCGTGCAGGACGATTTCTCGCACTCGTGTGATAGACTCGCACTCGTGGCCGGTGACGGTAACTCGTGCCGTGCGATCACACTCATGTGTCAACTCCAGCCACTCGTGCGAGTCAATCACGACTCGTGCGGGAAATCGTCTTTTCCGCACTTGTTACGTAAATAACTATTAAAGTTCTTTGGGTATGAAATAAGTGGCAGCAAAATTTGTTCCAAAGTTGTTAAATTTCATCCAAAAACTGCGCATGGAAGTTAATCGGAAGTCATTTAATTATCAGCCTCTATATTCGCCTGGCTGTTTGTGATTTTTTTATTCTCCCTAACATAAAGAGAACCTTAAAAGGCCGTCGTTTTACATACATAGATGACATAAAAAACGCATCGCTAAAAGAACTGAAGGCTATCTCAAAGATTAAATTTGAAAATTGTTTCGCAGACTGAAAAAAGCACTGGCACTTGTATATAATATCTGATGGTGACTATTTATAAGAGATAACATTGATACAGACAAATAAACAGCTGTATTTAAAAAAAATGAAAATTCCCATTATTTTCTTAACACACCTTACATTTGATGAATATTAAAATTACTAACAATGAAAATTAATATCAAAATTGTTGAATATTATATTTTATACACTTTTTTAATTAATTACGTTATATCTGTAACGTCGCAGTTTTCGTTTGTAGCCTCATCCACAACAAAACAAACATCCTGAGACTTACAGCCTGCTTAAGTGCAGCACAAACAACACATGCTCTCTATTTATACTTCTATTGTTTATCCTATACTTATAAAAATAAAAGAAATACAAGAATTAGATAGCGTAATATAAGTCTCAACCCAAGCTTTGAAACTATAACATTAGATGCTCGTTATGTGATTTGCATATTTATGAGTATTATGTTCATTTTTTAAAGCTGAAATTTATTCATTTAAAGTATACTTATTGAAAACTTTAATAACTTATTTACAATATTTATTTATTTACTCTTATTTAATTATTATATCTTCAATTGTATCATCTACTTATCTATAATATCTAAAGTACTAATACACGGAAAGTCAGAATGTTAAATAATAATTATGAAACTTTAATGTCAAGTTCTAAAACTGTATTTCCATTCGATTTCTCTGTAGGTTTACTGTATACAATTTTTTGACTATAATTTTTTAATATTGCTGGTGTATGCACAAGACTCTTACAACAAGTATTGTGAGAATAAAATCTCATTATGATCCGTCTAATGGAATCTAATAAATGAAGTAACATGCGATTCATTAACAGCGTTCATTATTAAAAAAAATCCTTCGTGTTGTGTACTTTCAAATTAGCCGCTTGGACTTGGAGATTTTTTCTGCCAACATAGCAACAGGCTTACTTTATAGGGTCATTACTCTTCTGTAACAATTCTAAATGAAAAGATAATTTTAGTTTGTTTTCCAGCTTATTTTCTCACTGTAGATTATTAATATAAATTCTTTCTTTTGCTATGAAATTTTGACACAGCTTAAATAATGAAATTGCTCTATTCTCTGAAGCAGTAAAGCTGTGGCATGTCAGGTTACTAGAACTTCGACGATCCAGTAGAAAAAAACTAGTTGTAGATGTTAATAGTGTCCAGACGTTGGAAAACCTCTGAAATAAATTAATAAAACTGATCTGTCCCTCACATAGTAAAATTAAACTATAATGTTTGAACTGTCACGTATTGCAAACAAATCTTAAAATGCTTACCTGCTTCGATTTTCAAGCACTTAAGGTGTTAAAAAGTAAATAAATTAAATGATACTAAAATATAAATGAATAGTAAAGGCAAACTTCCTTACTGTGAAATACATACCAGATTTTAAGTGTATAAGTACTCACCGTGACTTAATTCGTGTGGCAGAAAATTTGAATTCTTCAAATATTCTATAATGAATAACTATAGCCACAAAATAAATAATTATAAAGTAACTTGTTGCTTGTTTGTGGTATGACTGTTGTAATGTTGCTACTTTATAAAAAAATTTGTAACTTGTGTTTTGTACGTATCACGTATATGCCGCAGATAAAAATGAGCTGTAATACTAACATCAAATTTGACTCAATTTATAAAATAATCAATTTTTCTATTTCCTAATGCGTTTTAATATAATAAAATTTGTTAATAGTTTTAGAAAACGTTCATAATCATGTGAACGTTATAAATACGTAATAAAGTTGCTTGCACTCTTAAAAATGATTTTTTAACCTTGTTGTCTATTTTGCCTTAATTTTTATACTATTCAGCAGTATAATTTTTTAATTTTAAGAAATCTGTTCTGTCTTAAAATTCGATTTGAAAATTTTCAGAGACGTTTGAAAAACACATTATACAAAAAAAAAAAAATTTACTGAATCTTAATTGCTGGCAATAATTACGATTTTTATTTTCTTATTAACTCTAGGTTGACATTTGGTCTTTAGGAATTATGGCTATAGAAATGATTGAAGGAGAACCACCGTACCTGAATGAGAACCCTTTAAGAGCCTTATATTTAATAGCAACAAATGGCAAGCCAGATATTAAAGAAAAAGACAAACTTTCCAATAATTTTCAAGATTTTTTGGATCAGTGTCTGGAAGTAGAGGTTGATAAACGATCTGCAGCTTCTGATTTGTTAAAGGTACATATTTCTATTATCGGCTTAAATAGTTTAGTTCAATCACTTAATTTTTTTCTTTTCAGCATCCATTTTTAAAACTTGCAAGGCCTTTAGCTTCATTAACACCCTTAATAATGGCAGCTAAAGAAGCAGCTAAGGAAGCAGCAAAAGAAGCTGCAAAAAGTCATTAATTTTTTAACTGACTGCAAAAGCTTCTTTTTGAGTTATACGTTGTAACAATAGACGTTATAGCTCGGATATACTTTATTACATAATATAAACAAGAATTATGGACTAACTTTAAATCACGGCTTTTGCAAGAAGGTGAGATTAAAAAAAAAATCGTATTAATTGAATAACGCATAACAGTACACTATATTTTGATAATTACATCAAATGTACAAACAGATCAATTTTGTATCGTTATTATTCGAGTTAGAATATTATATATAATGAGAAAAATATCTTTGGGATGTTAGAAAATGCAACTAATAAAGAAAATTACAACTTAAAATTTTTGTGATCTGTGAATATAGTAAATAAATATTTATCTGACTTGTACTACTGTATTAACAATTGTAATATAATAATAAAATTATGTATTTTAGTAAACGCAATTTTATTATAAGAAATACTCATAGCCCTAAATTTGTATAAAAAGTATGAAACAGTACGTAAAACTTTGATCATCACCATTCTTCCTACTAAAATACCTTCTTCGTTTTGTATACGTATGTATGAACGAAAGGCCTAATTACAAATTTACTTTATTAAACAAAAAATAATTGTAACGTTTGATTCATAAACTGTGATGGATGAAAGACTGATGCTCATACACACAGCAATTTAGGGCACACAACTTGACTTTCTCTACATTATATACCATCTTAGGCACTGTGCTGTAGCTCTGTGCCTAACATGCTGGCCTTCAGCATATTTCTATGGTTTATGTGTAGCTTTTTTTCTGAATATGAATATTGTCTATAGAATATGTATACTGCCATTACAAGCCAAAGAGTGGAATCTGAAATTATGTAGTAAAGAGGTTTTCAACCAGGCTATTCATGCTGAAAAGCTGACTCTCAGATCTTTCACAATTTACCCTCTTCTGTAAATATAAATTAAACATACTTTTAAAATTATAGCAAGTTTTTAAAGATTTACTGGAAAATATTCATGACAAAAAATGTAGGTATTCAGAAGACCTACAAAATGAACCTCGATGGCTAACAACAGTATTTAATTACAAAAAACGCCAAAAATTTATTAAATAATAATATTCTAAATTTGTGTATTAATAATAAGCCAATTGTCTGGAACGGTTATAAGTTTGCTACAATGGTACCTCTTATATGGTACATTAATATATTACTATTCCTCAATATGGACGTTCTATGCTAACCGTTTTTGCACGATTGCGATTGTTTTTAAAAAGGTATGTTTTTGAAAAATTTTGCTTAGGAAGATGTCTGACAGTATTAAAAAAGGGCTTGCTTTGGCTCTCTTCGTTCTTTAAGAGTTGTTACTTCAGGACTTTTCTTTAAAGTAGAAGAATTTTTACAACAGATTTCATGTAAATATAAATTTAAGAAACACATTATTCAAATTAAGTGTTATTAATAATTTAGACACTACCGTAACTGGACTACAGTTCATCCAAAAGCTAAAAAAATTTTTTACATTAAAAACAAAAAAATTTTCCTATGACCCCCTGACGCACAGATAATTTTTTTTTGTCTTGAGTCTCACTACTTTGTTTATTTACATAAATAGTTGAAATTTCGACATGCTGCTTTTGAATACCTGTCTTTTAAGAAAATAATAATTCTCATACTTATAAACTGTAATGGAGGGGAGTGAATCCGTGGCACAGCTGCAGCTGATCGCTCGTGGCTAACGTGGAATTTGATGTCACGCTCTTAAAACCACTCATGGTCAAAAAGTCATTAATATCTTGGCTTCTGTGGGTCTTATAACAGCTTTTTTTTAATTAGGTTATCTCATAAAAGTATTGCGTTCTGTTTAATTTATTTCTATTTCCAAGGTCATGTACGGCTACTAAGGATCTTCTTTCTAAAAATTAGTTCCTAATGTACTTTTTAAATCCGTTTTTTAAACTAATATTCAAAGCGACAAATTAAACTGCAGATATAACGAAATAACCGATAGTTATGAGAGGGGGCCGAGTGTGAAAGCTTGCTTTCTTTTTTTCTTTAACATTCAAACGCAGTTACCTGGAAAAAAAGTTTTGTTTAAGAAAAAAAGCAAACTGTATAAAAAAAAAAGTTCTGAGGTAACGAGTAGCTCTTTTATTCTCTGATGAGACCTCATGCTGTAACTTCGAAAATTTTTAATTAAAAACCAGAAAATAATCGTTGTACCTCTGTCTCTTTTTTGCTGATCGTGGAAACCATTCGGTTTTAAGTATCGATGAACACTGTTGATTACCCTACAAGTTCCTCGTAATAGCTGACTTTATCTTATCAGATAAAGCTTCAATGATCCGTAAAGACTTTAGAAATAGTTGATCATACGTAACAAAACGTAATCAATGATAATAGTAAGCCTTTTGGAAACAAACAAATATATTTAAGAAGTGATTTTATATCATAAAGAAAATACAAGAAGTAGAATAATACCACAATAAGTGAAATTACCACTTTTACAGCCGTTACTTAGTGTGCACGAATACGTGGACAATCTTCGTTCAGATGACTGCCAAATTTTAGAAGTTGTTATGAAAAACAGAAACCAAAAATGTAAAGTGCTTTATCACTCCAAGAAAATGGCTACCATGTGATATATGTTTTCGAATATTTGGTGAAAGGTAAGGTTATAAGTTTAACAGTTTAATTCTAACAACATACAATAAATAAATACATGTCTTGAATCATATTATTTTAAATTTTATTCAAAGAGAATTTTATGATGGTGTAGATGTAACAACATATACGAATATAAATAAATATGATACTAACACTTATATAAATTTTGCCACAAAAGTTTCAAGTAATATTCGTAATGTTCTCACACTTTTTTAAAAAAATTTTAAAAACTAAACAGTAGTGATATAAAGTAGAAAATCATGTAAAGTTGACAGATTATGTCATAAATTGAGTAAAAACTAACAACATTATTATGCCAGATTTATATTGATTCATAAAGTAAATAAAACAAAAGACTTTAATATATTTATTGGTGTATATGTATATGTATATAAAAGTAAAATTTATAGTATCAATAAAATAGTATATATACATATACTCGTATGGGTTCGTCCCCCTGCGCGCCAACCCCCTATACATGCATTATATTCCTTCACATAGGCTTTGAGGTAGGAGGTAAAAAGTCTAAAATAAAAAAATTTTGAAGTGAAAACTTTTTAAGGCGCGTTGGACGATTTTGGATGGGGAAAAATTCTTAAATGGTAGTGAGAGGGGCGAGAGCAGAGGGGGGAGCCCGCTCTGTATTGGTCAGTGGTAGAGAAGGAGAGAGTAGCTTGATGATGCCGCAGAGTGCGGCGGGGTATGGCCGTATGCATACCTATACTACCATACCCCGCCGCACTCCGCCGCGCTGACAAATGCTAAGTACTCTCTCCTCGTCTAATGGCAGCCACTGCGTAGTGCTCATAGTGCGCATTTGAATTTCTTTGTAACACTGACAAATATGATGACGAGACTACTGTTAATAATTTTTAATAAAATTATGCTTTATAATATCTTGCGTTATACTAAAATTATTTTAAGTTATAAAGGTATAATTTAGTATTCAATTGCAATTTTAGTTACCTTACTCGCTTCTTTAAACAAATTTATTAGTAGTGATTAACAATTATTCTACAAAGTACTCAGTAGCCTTCTCAGAAAAGTCAATTATTTATAATAAGAAAAATCGAATTAACGCTTTGTTTTACGTATGTATTTAGGGTTCGTGCTTGAAAATCAATTCGATTATTTTCAAATTGGATGTCGAGGACTTCAAATAAATTTATTAAAAAATAAAAATAAGCTTACATCGGACATGAATTGTCTAAGTTCTTTAATGAATTTTTTCTTACTCCTCAGTATCTGTTGCAGTATAATTTAAAACAAATATTTTCATAACAAATCGCATAATTTTCGGAATTCCCAGCTTAAGAAATACCTGTATTGTCGTGTAATAAACTTTATAATTCATTATTAAAAATATGTACGAGGTCTGTTCAAAAAGTTCCCGGAATTTTTGAATTGCGCGCGTCTGGAGAGTCCGGTGGTCAAAATTTTTTTTTTATTGTGTTGGTACACATGTCCCTAATGTATGGTGAAATTTTCAGCTGTATTCATTGTTTACATTCTGTCTTGTAGCGGCTAGTGTAGACGTGTTTTTTTGAGCTCGGCGATTTTTGTTAGTTTTTCAAATGTCAAGGTTTTGCTTACTGTTTTCTTCGATTATAATGGCATAGTGCATAAAGAATTCTTGCCAAAAGGTCAAACCGTCAATAAGAAGTATTACCTTGAAGTAATGCGACGTTTGCGTGAAGCAATTCGAAAAAAACGCCCCGATTTATGGAAAAACAATTCATGGGTTTTGCACCACGATAACGCACCTGCTCATTCATCGTTGCTTATTCGTGATTTTTTGGCTAAAAACAAGACTGTAATCATGCCCCAACCTCCTTATTCACCAGATATTGCTCCGTGTGATTTTTTCCTGTTCCCAAAGTTGAAAAGACCCATGAAAGGACAGCGTTTTTCATCGATTGAAGAGATAAAGGCAGAATCGCTGAGAGTGCTACATAGCATTACAAAAAGTGACTATCAAGGGTGTTTCGAAGACTGGAAAAAACGCTGGCATAAGTGTATTATATCTAGGGGGGATTACTTTGAAGGGGACCATATAAATGTAGACGAATAAATAAATATTTTTTTAGAAGAATGAGAATTCCGGGTACTTTTTGAACAGACCTCGTATAATGAAGAAATATACATGTTATCATTTGTATTATCACGACCCACATAATTATATAAATGCCATAATTTAAGATTACCCATTTCAAAAACAGTAAATAATGTGGATAGCTACTAATGCGTTTCAGAACTTAAGTAAAAAAATGATTCATAGTTTTAAGTTTTCACTTCTGTCGGCAGTCCCATGACTGCCCACTGGTTTTTTTTTTAAAGTAATAGATTGTGTATACTTAAAAATGTATGTACCAATTCGACTTCTGGGCCCACAGCTTTTTATTGCAATACAATAGTCAATGTGATTTCGGGTTCCGTAAGGTTACGTATTAAAATGACGAATTTTCACTAACGATTTTCTCAAAAATAAATGTGTTGACCTCTATTTCTTTTTCATGAAAAAATCTGGCGTACTTGATTTACATAATCTCTGAATTTCAGAGCTAGCCATCATTTAATTCAAAATCGCCTAAGCCTCCCTAAACAAACTTCATTTCATGCCTAAATCGTCCTTTAAAATAGCTTGGCGTGAACCAAAAAAGATGCTAAGATCATTAGCTACTTCTTTTATCATGATACTATGAATCCTTAAACTAATATTTCTTTACATTTTTAAAGTTTTATCTGTTGTTGATGTGCTGAGGCATCTGCAGAGAGGTTCATCGTTAACGTTTTCTCGATCCTCTTAGAATAACTTATACAACTTTGTGACTCAGAGTTGGCTAACAGTATATTATATTGAATAGTATTAAATTAATGTGTTGGATATTTAGTTCAATAATTCGGGTTCCGTGACTAAATAAGCTTGCGCAAATGTAGATGTTCGTATCGTAAAATAGTTTTAAATATCATAACGTGCAAAAATACATTGGTTTTATTTATGCTTTCATGTGTGCAGATAATCATCTTACTTTTACAATCAAGAAAAACGAAAATTCTTGAAATTATTGCATTTATTTGTGCCATTGCAATAACTGGTAAATCCTTGTTTTAATGAACAAGAACATCGCTGAGGAGCACAGTGGACATTTGATAGCTGCTTCGTACAAATAAAAAAAGTTAATCTATTATTTCATAAATTAAGATATTTTTTCTGTTGCGGTGCACAAAAATCGTCCTCTGCACTCCAAAATGTACCCTTTCCTTCCTCAATCTTAAGAAAGACATTCGTTTAAAACTTACCACCAAGTTTAGCAATGATGTAGAAATAAGGTATGAATAAGATAAGGTATGAATAAGATAACTGTAATATTAAAACTGAACAAAAAAATATTTAATGCATCAATGTAATTTCAAAATTTAATTCTTTCCTGTTTTATAATATAAAAAAAATTATATTTTCACCTATTTTTTACAAAGCTTGCTATTGTAACGTACTAATAATAATAGTAATAACAATGATGATAATAATGATAATGATAAAAAATTAAAAAATGAAAGCTTACGACACAAAACTGTAATTTTTATAACTTATTGTATAACGAAATTTCTCAGCCTAAGTTAAGAAGTTAATATGGAAGTCAAGATAGAGAGGAGATCAATCAGTAAAAATGGTAATTTATCGTTGTATTAAGCATAGAGGTTTCGAGTGTGCTAAATTGCTAATTTCTTGATGTTTTCCGATATAAATTTAATTTTTTTTATTTTATCTTTATCTGCACCATCTTATGAGATTAAAACGACAAACGTTTTTCTGTTATATTACTTATTATTATTTTTTTAATACCTGATTTACTGTTGATATTACTTGTTTGTATGTGTGTTGATATCAGTTACTGTGCCATCAACTACTGTGGGGGTATCTCCCATAAGGTTTTCACGTTGAAGCCTAGACCCAACTACTGCGAACGATTACGAAGTTTTGTAGGTTAGATTTGTTGAGAGTCATTTAGTTAAAAAATTATGAATGTCATTATGTAAAGTTTGATTCTAGATTGAACTGTTTTAATGTCCAAACGTGTAACAATGTCTTGAGCACACGAATTTTTGAGTCTGTTTTTCTGATTTCGTATTACCGTCAATTACCCAGTAGTTAGTGCATGCGCAGAAGTTGGATCATTTACTCTGAATAATAAGAAAAATATTTTTTAGTGCTCGTAGATGACCTTAAAAAACAAATGAGTTACATAGAACGTAATATTTTTGTAAGTTTCTCTAATTTAATAAAAAAAATCTGGGAAATGAAGAAGTTGAGATATCAATGATTTTTTATCATGAATAGTTTTAAAAACGCGCGATCAGATTCCACGCCAGCTACTCGTAAACAACTCTTCCCTTTAAATATTTAATTAGATGATGGAAGTACTGACACTTCTCAACTGCTTTTTTTATTAAAAACCGCAATTTAAAATAATCGAATCAGTTTTTCCTTAAAACGTGGGTATTCAAGAGTAGCACGTCTGACTTTCAATCTCTGCATCCAAAGGCCGCCGGCCTAGCTCAACTTTTTTTTTATTTAAAAAAAAATTCCAGCTTTTTGATAAATAAAAGTTTGGTTACTCTCGCACCTACATTGTTTACAATATTCAATTTGCGATTATGTGTTTTTTTAAAACTATACTTATATAAGATCAGTTGCAAAACTTGATTAACTTTAAAGAAGAGATCTCAAGTACAACTCCTAAAGAACAAAATGAGCCCTCTTCATATACTGTCAGACGTCTTTCTAAGTAAAAAAACAATTTTCAAAAGCATTCCTTTCTTATAACCAATGGCACTTGTGCAAAAAAAATTAAACATAGAATACGTAGCACACTCATGGACGTTCAACATAATTTTTTTACTAATCATAAACAAATTTCAAGTACTGAAATTTGATCGTTTTTTCACGTTTTGTGACGAAACACTATTGTCAACCACTAAAGATCATTTTATAAGTATTACGAATACCTACATTTTCTCTCATGGGTATTTTTTAGTAAAGCGAAGAGAAAAAGCTATGATTAGAAAAATGCTTCTTGAGCAGTCATTGGGCTAAAATACGACTTTGTAACTAAGTACAGCTGTCCAAATCGATTTTATTATTAATACACACTACTTGAGATTTTTAAAACTGACATCCAACTGACCTCAGCATATATTCTTTTTTTTCAACAAATTAAAGCACATTGTTTTCTATTCTATAATATTGTATTTTCAGATAATAGTTAAAAAGGCAACAATACTTTAAAAATCAATAAGATATTTGCTTATGGTTAGAAATTAGAATAAAAAATAAATTACAAGAAACACTGTCATTTTTATTAAATTTATAATAATATCGCAAATTTAAAAACACGAAAGTTTTGATTCATTAACATTTCTTAAGACCTTAACTCAACATCATTCATTTAATTTCCGTTTCAACGTGACTGATTCATAGCAGTAATGATCTTTTCAGAAGTTTTCTAAATCTTATCACACAAAAATTAGGATAAATAAGTGAATTATCTTATAAGAGTGCGCTTCAATAATTACTTTTACTTCTACTAACAGCTAATTTTTTCCATTAATTTTAACATCTTAATAAATAAATCTCTTTATCAACTAATATTGGCATCACTTCACATTAGCTTATAACCACCGTTTTTTCTTTACTTTTTTATTTTAACAGTATCATCTTGATTTTTTACTAGCTCAGTTAATTGTTGTTTGTGAAACTTCAAAGCAACATTTCTGAAAGATTTACCTTTTTCAACAAAATGGACAGCCATCTGCAGTTTGCTGTCAGTCTATTTTTCCTTTTTATTGGTTTTTGACCACTCTTAGATTATACGTACAATAAAAGTATATGCAATAAATAGTATGTACAATAAAAAAACAATCCTTACTACTTAACTTGATGTAAAACTAATTTCACGTTGACAAAAAAGTTATGCTGGAATGCACCTAATTTCGCATACACTATCGATGCTCCTACCAAATATACCTTACTTATCGTGGCTAAAAATACCCCGTATTGTATCCTGCAGCACGTGAACGGTACGAAGTAAGTTTAAGAAAGTAACAAAACCTGGGAAGCTGTGCTTACTATTTACTTGAGATTCGCATACTCGAACTATCAAAGAGTAAGAATTATTTTTGTCAGAATGCTTCATATATTTAGGCTAAATTCAGCCTATTAAATCTTATTCCATAGCTTTATCAAGATATATGGACCAGAAATTTGTTTAAATAACGAAAATGAAAAATGTGTAGTTAAAACTGCTCAAAACAAAATTTTATTAGGCTCAGTTTTCGCGAAATGGTCTTACCGTTAGGTAAGCTGTAAAACAAGTTCTACCATAATAGTGTAGATAGCTGCAGTCTTCAAATAAAACAGTGCTGTCAAAAACGTGTATTGTTGGTTATACAGGTATTTTCCAAGTGTATTAAACGTAAACACTTGAGGTTAATATCAAAATTAAGTTTATCAATACTAAACTTATCATCAGCAATACATTAAATAATCATTTATTAACAGTGGAAGTGACCTTTACCGTTTCAATAGTTTTTGTACGTGGTAAAAACGAATAAGACATGAAAAATGTTTGATTTTTAATAAACGTAAATTATAAATAATAAAATATGGCCAGTTAAAATGATTAAAGTTTCTACATAATCAATAATATCCTTTAAATAATCTAGCTAGTTAACAAAGCTTATTTAATAAGGAGTTATTCTATTGGGAAAAATAGTATTGCCGCTTATTTTTACCATTTCAAGCACCTAAATAAATCTACATTAAATGACATAGTTTGAAGCACAAAGAGAAAAATAAACAATGGCAGACGAATATAACTTAACCGGATTTCCCATTTTTCTTACAATGTATCATATGTAAGATACACAATAATTAAGATCAATTTAGTATTCCCAATGGCTACACATTAATTAGTCTAGATGTAGTCAGTCTTTTTTACAAACACTAACGATAATTTAATGTTTGACGCAATAAAAATAAATTGAAAGCACTTAAAAAACAAAACCAATCTCTCTGCCAAGGAGTTTCACGATGGTATACAATTTATGCTGTAATTAACTTATTTTCATACTAATAATAGTTATAGCAAACAGGTTTTTGGATCATCCATGAGTAGCCTAGTAATCTCAGTTCTACATGGTTTGGCCATACAAATTTTAAAAGTTGAATGCATAAAAAAGTTAGATTCACGTTCCTTTGTACCATCGTTACGTTGACAATATTACGATGTGCTCCAAAAAACATAATATATCATACGTGCCAAGCTTTCAACAATTTCAATGATGATATGCAGTTTACCTTTGAGATCGTTTACAATAAAAAAATTTATTTCCTTGATATTCTTTTAATCATCCAAGATGACAACAGTATAACTACAAATTTTTCATAGAAAATCAACATATTAAGGTAGATACCTTAATTTTTACTCACAAAATTTACTCACACACAAAGTAGAAATTATTTTCCGCGTTCTAACCTCAAAATAGAACCTTCACTGCTTGATTTTGGGTTCTCAAGCGGAAAAATAGTATACAAAAGTCGTTTGGGAAGGCTTCTTTACGAACCTCGTTACGGCCCTCGCCTTCGGCTCGTGCCGTAAACCTCTTGGTTCGTAAATTGAATCCTTTGCAAACTCATTCGTAATATACTATTACAATATTGTAGATTTTAGTATTAAACTTATCCACCCACAAGTCTACAAAAAAAATTTGAAATAAAAATTTTCTTATTAACATTATTCAAAAGTATATAAGCAAACGAGTTAACATTATCAATTCAAACAATTATCATAATAATATTATTCATTGTACTAATAAACTGCAGATAATTTTACCTTACCGTCATAAATTTAGTGAACAACTAAAGAATCGCTTCAAACCTTACAATACAAGAGTAACTTTTAAAAATACTAGTCAATTAAAGTTTTCAGTTAGATTTTGCAAGGAAAAACAATGATAATCATAACAAGAAATCCAACGTTATTTATAAAATATGATGCAATGTTTGCTCGGCTAAATACGTGAACCAAACTTTTGAAATCATAGAAAGTCGATTGACAGAACACCAGAGTGATAAGGATACTTTTTGTGATACTTTTTGAGATACTTTTACTTTAGCAAAATCAAACTAAGAAATATGTACTTGTAATTAGTGTTTCATGTAAACCTCACATAAAATACATTAAAATAATTCTTTAATGTTTGAGTATACTTAAAAAATAATAAGACATTCAAGTATTTGATGTTGGGTTCATCCTTTGTACAAGTAAAAAGTTAATATTACTTCTTTGATTATGTTGGAGTACGAAAACTAGCCAACATAATAAATACAAGTGTCATCTAAAAAGTATGCTGTCCAAAAAAAAATTGACCTTTCTTCAATTTTGATTCCACAGCTTTGCAAAGCTGATAATTCATTACAAGAAATACTGTAAAAAGACTTTCGAAAATTTTTTAAAAATACTAATTAAACACATTAAACTTACCTGACTATTTATTTTTGTTAAAAGGTAAATTTTATGGGATTTGTTTTTTAACATCAAACATAGTGCATCCAAACATTGGTATAAGAAAAATAATAATCATTATAACTAATAAGAACTTTAATTAAAAATCTACCTTAAGGCAAATTCGTCAGTCCGTATAATTTACTTTTCTATTTTCTCCCGATTATTTTAAACCCGCCTTAGAACGGAAAATTAAACCACATAACTTCGACATTTATTATCTCAAAAATTAAAGTCATTGCAAGTGGTTGTATAACTTAAAAGTAACTTATGTTAGCTACTTTTATGAAAAAAAAATTAGGTTTAGAAATATTGTTTAATAACAATAAAACCGGGTGGAAAATGCTTCCCGAGTGGTCAAGTATACTCCACTCTCCCCTATAGATACTGTAACTATGCGTTAGCAAATATGATACCTACTTCTCTAATTACATTAACAACCTTAGGTTAATGTATATTTAAAATACATTACAAATTGAAACTCGTGGTAGAAAAAAATCAAACTTGAAAAAAAATTCATTTTGTCTTCGGGACGTTAGCGTATTTTGACGCCCTGGACAAAGACTATGTCCTACTTCGAAGCTGGATGGAAACTGCCCTTTTCTTAAGTCTGGACAAAAACTATGCCTTTTACTCTAGTCCGAACGAAAACTATGCTCTTTTGGGATTCTGGATGAAAACTATTCCCGTTTTCGGAGTTTGGACGAAAACTATGCTTTTTTGCCTAGTCTGGACGTAAAGTATGCCCTTTTTTCTAATCCAAGAGAAGATTTTTCCATTTTTTTCGAGTCTGGATGAAGTGGAATTTATTTAAGCTTACCTTAAATTTTTGTTTGTAATAAGATTTATAATCAAATATATTTGTATAGTGGTTGCTGTCTACAGTTTTTACAATATTTACTTTACGAAATGTTTTAAAAAAGCTCATTTTCTTTTTTTTCAAACACTTACTCAAACTCCAAATACTGAATTTACTACACCTGCTTAAAATCACGATTACTTGCTATTTTTTTACAGTGGCATCCGTAGATACTTGGACACAAGTTGTTTTCTAAAGATTCTGTCACAGATATGTTAGCTTTACATAAAAGTTTTATTTGTACAACATTAACATTACATTTTAGTAAAATAAAATAAAAGATTTATTTTATTCATTTATTTTTGAACAATTATTATGCCTAGCGGCAAATGTAAATAGCAATAAAAATGATTAAGAAGTATAAAAAATTTTTTATAAAGTAAACTAAAAATTTAATGAATAATTTGTATTATAAATTAAATGTATCGTAACATATCTCTTGCAAACTATATATCTTAGAATATAACTTTGATAAAGTATTTACAAAAAAACAAATTACTTTGATTTTGAATGATTACGTTTAATATCACACATAAGTTTTGTATGAAGTTCTCACAATTTAATGTACATTCTCGTTCAAACTAGACTTAACATCACTTTTTAAAAGATGTCACGTCAATTCAGTTATTTGCTTGTTTTAACGTTATTTTAAATCAAATTATATTTGAATAACCTCCCCCTGCTCCCCCTCAGCTCCCTATCAGCTCCCCCTCGCTCCTTCTCCACCTATCCCTCTACCTCCCCCCCCCAAAAATACTTATTTATGGAATGTTTTACCATCATGAATGTTAAAAAATATACGTTATTTAGTACCCAAGTCATACCTCGTTTTTAGGATTTTTTAAGTCACTGATCATAGGTCTCCCTCTGTCTATTCGCTCCACCTTACTCACTATATGTCTCTGAAGTACCATTATTCGTTTAATTTGATAGAACTTTTACATTTCAAATCCCTTTCTGGTCCATTTCTACTTTACCCAAATATAAAATTCTTAATTACCTGAGGACTTTATTAACAAAAAGATAGAATTCAGGAGGAGGTATAATTAAATAGACAAACACAATTAAGCTTTTGAAACAATAATTCATTCTGTTAACTTAATGTTGTGACATTTCATGTGTCGTTTTAACCCGTCTGTTTTTTTAAAACTCTTTACACATCCTTCACATGTTTGTTTTTCATGGTTTTTACGAATTAACATACGTCTGTTTAAATGTGACGATCTTCAAAGTTACATATTTTTGAATTACTGAAAAATTTTTTGCTAAACAATATTTTTAATTTCTGATTTATTCTCGAATTCAATCTGAGTATAAATTCTTTTTGGATTCTTACATCTTAATAAAGCAACGTATAATTGTCCGTAAGAGAATAAAGGTTTTCTAATATACAATCCTAAGGAATTAAAACTCTGTTTTTCTGATTTGTTAATAAACATAGAACATGCTAATACAAAGGGAAACTGTTTTCTAAAGAAGACAAAAGGTAATGATGATGAGGTGGCAGTATTCAATGTTATTCTAGGAATATAAACTTTGCTTTCTTTTTTTTCTCCCGTTATTATTTCTGCTTCTATATGATACTTAAAAAATTTTGTTATTTTTAACTTTGTGCCTCTACAGAGACCGTCTGATATACTTAAAGTTCTTATTAACACTACTATAGCATTTATTTTTAATTTTAATTCGTGTGGTGGAAGAACTTCTCTGATATTATTTAAAAATTCTATTGGAAAATTAATACTTGTGTTATCATATGTTTTATCAACTCCTTTGTGAGGGACGTATTCTGCTGTTGTGAACTAATTATCAGCCTGCATTGATAAATCCACGAGTAATGTCTTTATTTTGTCTACTAAATCTATTAGTGGGGGGTTGGCGCGCGAAGCGCGCAGGGGGGTGTTAGCTTCACCAGTATATGTATGTATATATGTATGTATGTATACCTCCGTGCGTTGTACGGATATGTAGGAAATTCCACTCCCCCCTACAGCTTTCAATCACCCTCATCACTACCCACGAAATAAGGGAAAATTCAGTAATTTTTCTCGTGACATTAACTTTTAAGAACTAGCTTATATTTCTATATTCATTAATCCCTTTTACATTCAAATAATAGCATAGAACTTGTAAAACAAATGAAAAACCTTCAAACTCCTGGTGACTATATTTTTATTTCTTCCGATGTTACTCCTGAATATACCAACATTTCATTCAAATCAGTCATTTAAAGTTTGGAAAAAAGATACATGTAGATCTATAGATCATCCAAAATTATCTATGATGAAATAATAGAATGTACTAAATATTTATTAAATAATGTTTATTTATCTTTTAATGAAAAACTTAATAAAAAAAACTTTTGGCAGCCAAATAGGTTCTCTTACCTTCTTCCTACTTACCAATCCATTCTTAGAATATTATGAGACAGAGGCTTTGCGGTTATTACAATACAACCATGATAGCTTTCTCTTGAATTATAAGCGGTATGTTAATGATACACTTACATGTTTATATAAAAATGAATTAAAATTATTTCTACTAACTTTCAATAAATATCCCATAACAATCACTCGCGAAGTTAAGAAACCTAACTTGATAATTTTCATTCGAACCATCCTGCATCTTAAAAAATTAACGCCGTATCCGATTTCGATAATCAAGCTATTTTATTATTTGGTAAATAGTATTAAAATATATTAAGAAAATCTTTACCAAAAAAAAAATACTTGTATTATTTGTGATAAAAATTTAATAAAATACTATCTACGCACTGAAACAAATATTTCTGTTCCTTATGTCCAATTATTTGCTATATTTTGCTCAAAATTTTTTTAAAAATTCAACAAAAAATCATATCCCATGATTATCAATAAATGGAACAATGTCATTCAAGGCAAGAATAAGTTTGTTAAGCTCTATCAAAACCACGTTGTATACTAGTTCACTTGAGATTCTTGCTCCGCATCATATATAAGCGAGACAAATAGAACATCGGAAGAATGTCTTAATAAATACAGAAATACCGATGAAGATAAGCTTGTCATCACTCAACACAGAAAAGAATGCAAGCAAAGTTTTAGTTTTTCTAAGAACTAAAAGTTTCTATAGAGCAAATAAAACAAACAAAAAATACTATATCTAAAATGTTATACATACACTATTAAACACACAATTAAAAGAAAAGAAAATTTCTCTCTTGATAATATTCATATTCTTATATTAAATAGTTCTTTCAGCAGGGCTTTTTAGACATCTTTCATCCACCGAACTTTTTTCGTCTCCCTACCACCCCCTCACAAAATAAGAAGAAATTATTTCGTTTCTTCCCTTATTTACGTAGACTCCATTTATTGTTGAGCCCTGCCACCACAGCCCTCCCCCCCCCTGACAATGTTTAGGAGCCCGACCGCCGCACTATGTACAAAAATCACAAAATCCTTACAAAATAAAATAGCTCCAGAACAGTACGTCCGATTCACATGATTTGTTTTCAAATGAAAGCTTATTTGATGTAGATTAAGAGAAAACTACATAATACTAATAAAAATGCTGTCCTGACCTCAAAATTAGAGGTTAATCATGAATTTCTTTGTTTCTTGCGTTACTAATCGCAAAATTACTATCTTCAGCACAGTATTTAATATACAAAGAGTGGTTATCACCTAAAATTATCAAAAACAAATAGTTCGATATCCAGCTATAAAATTTAAAAATAGCGAATTCCAGATGGACGCCAGCATATATCTAAGTTCTTAAATTTCTCTACAAATATTTTTAGGAGTTTTTCTGAATCCTTATTACTTATGCAACCTTAAATTTTAAATAATTGTAGACAATATCTTGAAAATACTGTTCTAAGCTCAGAATTCGAATTTAATTACGAATTTCTTTATTTCTTGCGTTACTTATAGTAAAGTCACTATCTTTAGCAAACACTGTTAGAAAAGTTTGTAATTCTGAAGCAGATCAAATATGTGTATTTTGGATGAAAATTAATGATTTGTATTAATTTTTTTAGTAACTTCATTTAATAAAATATTAATATAAACAAGGTTAGATCTCTAAAATGTTACTTAAAGTACAAAATTTTTTTTTAATGTAAACAGATTTTAAATTTTACTTAAAATTTTTATGTAAGTATTTTTAAGACGTTTTATCAATGAGTATTTCATAAGTATTTGTGTAATAATCATAAACAATCTAAAACATTAAAATTTTTTGAAAAGTAAACATCAGCTTAAAATCCTAATCAAGAATAAGAATTACTTTTTATTAGGAATGGTATTACTGTAATATAATGTTTTATTTTCAAACAGATTTTTGAACTTACATCGCATTTCGGTTTTTTCTTTATCCTTGGATAAAAAGTATTAGCAATAAACATCTCAACTGATTTTTAGTAAAAGTTAGTTAACAAAATATATTCTCGAGTGAGGAAGCAGATTATGAATAATCTATTTTCGTAGGCGAGCTGGCATTGGTAATAAGAAACCTAACTGTTTTTTAGTAATTATTATTCATAGATTGTGTTCTTAGACAAGGAAGCATAGGGAATTAAAAATCTAACGTAGTTTTAGTAATAGTTATTAATAAATTGTTTTCTTAGGCGTGCAAGCATCTGCGATAAAAAACTACACTGAATTTTAACATAAAATATTAATAAAATGTTTTCTTTGGAAAGGAAGTATTGGTGATTTGAAACTTTACTAGTAAATAATATAATTTATTAATATAATATTTTCTTTAGCAAATAATCATCAGTGGTAAGGAACTCCTATTAATTTGCGTATTATTTATCAATTAAATATACCCTTAGGCGTCCAAGCATCGGTGATAAGAAACTGAACGAAATTTTTGTATTACTTAATAATTCAATGCCTCCGTAGGCGAGTAAGCATCGGCTATTCGAAACCCTACTACTTCTAATATTTAATTTATTAACAAAATATTTTCTTAAGCAAATAAGCACCGACATAAGAATTCCATTTTTTCAATGTATTATTTATTAATAAAACTTTTTCTTAGGCGTGCAAGCATCGGCGCACAGTGCGGCTGATTCCGAAAAAGCTGGTCAAAAGTAGAAAACTAAAGTATCTAGTTAGGATTCTTTTTCTGTTGAGTTGGCTTTAGTATACCCGTAAGGGTCATAAAATACTCATAAATTCGTCCATTTATGTTTACCTGCTCCGTAGTAGTAGTTGTAGTTCTAGCTTTGTTCAAGCACTGTTAATAGTGCTATTATGTTACTGAACGACGTATGTGCTTAAAGTTGTAAAGAAATTGTAATTTGAAAATAATTGTAATCGGATAGATTGGAATCAAGTTCTGAAGGTAAGTAGAATGAGAAAAAAATTTATTAAATAATACTTTCTAACTGGAGTTAAAGAATAAAAAGAAAACTTTTACTAATTTTATTATTCGAAATTGTTTGATTATGTCATGTTAATATATATATATATATATATATATATATATATATTTAAAAAAAATTTGTTTCACGTTGTTTCACTATAAAACTAATTTTGAATTGTACTTTATTGCATTTTAAATTATTAAAAAAAAAAAAAACTGCTCCAACTTGCACCTTTTTTTTAACTTGTAATGAAAAAAAATTATGTTACTTGATTTCGGTAGTTTTTTTATAGTACAGAATAAAGGATTACAATATTATGTTCTCTGCTTAAAAATTTTTTTTGTACATTGTACACATCTAATCTCATAATATAAGAAACTAAACGTGGGATACACAAACAATTACACGAGTACACACACGCACGCATACGTACATAAGCGCGCACACACACAGACACTTTTTTTCGAGTACTAAAATTTTAAATATTTATATTTATAAACAGGAGTAGATACATGTTTTACAAAATTAAGATCGTTTCAATAATATTTTTGTGAAACCGACAATAATAAAGTCGTTAGTAGATTATTCTAGCAGTATTGTAACTAAGAATAGTTCAAAAATAATTATTTCATGAATAATATTTAAAAAAACTGATTAGTTAACAAATCAGTTAAACAAACCGAAAAATGCGAAATCAAATAATTTACTCTTTTCTCTAGGTGCTAGTACGAATGGACTGAGCAGGAGGGTGATTAACCATTCAGTTAAAGAAAATTTTAATGTTACTGCATCAAAAAGATATTTAGTAATCAAAGAATTGATGTCCGCAAAGCTCTAATCATGTTACACTTTGTGTGCATCTTCTAAGAACCCCGTTTGAACATTACTATTCAAAATTAAAGCAAAAAAACTTAAAACTTTGTATGATAGAAGCAAACGAAGAATGACTCAAAGTTTACGTGAATCTAAAAATGTGTGATATTATAGCCAGAGAGTGATTTATAAGGGGCAAAGGGGATATAGTTTCCTAAATTTGACAATACATTTGTAATCAGCGATTCCAAAACTTCGAAAGTCATATGTAGCTTGATTTTTTTTTTAAATGTACAATATTTCATGCCAGGGGGTGGTGAATAAGGCATAAATGGGGTAAGTTTTCTTGTAAATTTGACAGTATATTCGTAATCGGCGACCCCGAAAACCCCCTTGTCTACGATTTGAAAGATATTACCTGAATTTTTGACTTTTAACCAGCTTTTTCGAAATTGGCCGCACTGTGCGGCAATAAGACACTCAACTATTTTTTAGTATTACTTATTAATGAAATATGTTCCTAGTCTAAGAAGCATAGATAATTAAAAACTAAAATGTATTCTAGTATTATTTCTTATTAATCTGCTTTCATAGCCGTGTGAGCATTGGCAACGAGAAACTTATCTAAATTTTAACATTAATTAGTAATAAAGTGTTTTCTTACGCATCGGGGATGAGAGACTTGAGCAATATTCGATATTAATTATTGATTAAACGTTTTCTTTGGCAAGCAAGCATCAACCGTGGAAAATCCAACTATACTTTAGTGATAGTTAGTTAACAAAATTCTTTAACGGTGAAAAAAGCATCGATTAACATCCTGAATGCTTATTAGAATCATGTAGTATAAAATATGCCCATCAATAAGCAAATATTGGCGATTATCATACAACATTTTTTTCATTAACTATACCCAATTGTATTCGTCACAGCCAGTGCTTGCTCGTTTGAAGAAACAACGAAATGATACATGATTCTAAACCACAGTGGAATTTCTTGTCGTCGATGCTTGCTTGCGTAAGAAGCCAATTGTTACTAAATAATTGCCAATACTATCTTGCCTAAGGGCACATTTTATGAATAATTAATACTAAAAAATAGTTCGGTTCGTAATCGCCAATGCTTAATTGCCTACGGAAACAGATTTTCAATAAATGTTATTCTGTTACGTCCGAACTTCTAAGTGAAGGGCGGAACTCGTAGATTCGTTCTACGAAAAAATAAATTTAATTTTTATTTGTCAGGAACCAGCCGTCGGCCCAAAGGCCTTATTTGCTCTTACTTACAGTATGCTTTTCTTTTAAATCGTTGACTCGGCGTTAGGGTGTTAGGTTTCAATGATTGTTATGTGTAGAGTGGTGTTGGTATATCGTATGCCAAGCTGGCGTTGACCTACTGTTTGAATTTATCTGATGTGATATGGTCGTAGCGTATTTTATTCGTCTCTTTATCTTACGTCCTTGTAAGGTCTTTATCATCCATTATGTATTTCATTTTTCATTGGTATATAATTTGTTCATCAAAGTAAAATTTATATTTCTATCAATCAAAATTTTAATTCTTAGAATACTTTATATAATTTAGTAATTAGAGTATTTTATTTAAGAAAAGAAATATAATCAACAACCAAGTTATGTCTTATCTGATGATTTAATAATTCAGTGATGCCGAAAATAATTAATTTTACAAATAATATAAATTATGAAGGTTCAGATTCGCGTTTACAATATTTTAACAAGTTTTTATTTTTCTTAACTTAACTTACTTCTATGGTCGTTGGTTAACCGCTGCTTGCGCGCACGCAGTCGCAAGATCTTACAAAGTCGACCGCAACGATGATCTTAATCCTACACGAGAGTACTCGTGGCGATGGAAATAATTAGGCTGCTGCTTTTAACGTCGGAACCCAAGTCGACGGTCCTTTCTTTCTTGTTCCTCCTTGATTCACTCTTTAGGCGAGTTTACAGTGGCCTGGTTTGCTCGAGCTTTTCTCACACAGCTTAGTCACCGAACTAAGTCTTACATTTGCTTGAAATGCACGCTTTTAATACGTAGCTTAATTACCGAACTAAGTCTTACATCCGCTTAAAATGCACTCTTTTAACACGTAGCTTAATCACTGAACTAAGTCTTACATCCGCTTAAAAGACGCAACAGAACTCACTCTCCAACCTTTATAGTTACTTTGGAGCTCTTGATGAAAGGGAAAAGGCAATTATTGGTATGTGCAAGGAGTTTTTATACTCTTGCAATTGAAGAGGACACGTCAAGTTGGGGATCCGAACGACCAACCAGAGCTTAACCCAATTACTCTCAATTTACACAATCATAAACGTGGTGCAACAACTATACCGCGAGCAATGGTAAAAATCGCTGATTTCTCGGTTGTTGCATTTGGTACAGTTTTCATTCTTGCGGACATTTAGTGCAAATTGATTGTTGTAAGATGAGCGCTATGTAAGATTATTTGGAAATTGTATGCGTAGTTAGAGTTTTGCGATGGCAGCTCTTTTCAAAGGAAGTAAATTATATGTCACGAGATTGCAAAAGCAGCTATATAGCTCAATGCTTAGGAATCGCTGAGCATTCGCTTTTTATAAGTTTTTAACGGAGCTGTGTATTTCAAAGTAATGAATATTAAGTATATGACATGGGATGTCACAATTCAAAAACATGTTAGTTTTTAAATGCCCATGCTTTTTCAAATGAGAGCACATTTTATTAATAATTAATACTAAAATTCAGTAGAGTTTCTTATCGCCCATTCCTGCTTGCGTAAGGGGACATTTGATTAATAAATAATATTAGTTTCGAAATATTTGGGTTTTCTATTGCCGAACCTTACTTGCCTGAAAAAACATATAGTGCATCATCGAGACAAGGCAAAAAATTTCCATATATTTTGGTGGTGAATAATGAAATTTTAACTTTCGCAGTAATTTGCAGGCCATGCCTTAAAGCTCCATAAAACGGGACTTAATTTTTTTTTTTTTTTTTTTTTATAAGAGTATCATTTATGAAAATAAGAAAAAAGTTTTTTTATTGAAGGCACAGTGTTCAGCTTCAAATATCTTTTTTAGAAAAGTTTAAACTAGTTGATTTAATTATTCTAGAACTATAATTTATTACAGGCTGCAAAAATAAAATTGTCAAGAGAATAACATTTTTTTTAATTATCAACAGCTGTAATTTCGTCTATCTTAAGTAAAAAGTTTCCTTACATTCTGTAAGTTTCGTTTCTTCTGAACGAAGCAATTTACAGACTAAAAAATGTGCATTACTACGGTTCTTTATATAAATAATAGTAATCAACATTTATTACAGATGTAAGCTAGCCTTAATACGAAATATTTGTACAAGAACTTAAAATCACGAAAGTTAAAGGTTTCACGGGTTTGCCTTTGTATTTATTACATGGTATATGCCAGCGCACATGGTTTGAAATGTCTAAGTTAATTTCTTCAAGCACTGACTGTAGCTTATGCTTACTATGCCACCATGTTGGCCGTCATGATGTGTTAAGGATAAAAGCATGTTCTTAATTTTCTAACCTAATCAGAAGACTTTTCTAATTTTATCATACTCTACTTACATATGAATACAAATAGTTACTTTCTTATTAACATACATACGCTTAACAGCACAATAAATATTACTGAAATTACTTGCCTGGTTCTGTAGGTTCTTTCATTTTAATCAGCTCCTTGAGAGGGCAATACGTTTGCGGTTTGTATTATTAAATAAATAAGTGTTATTTAAATTCATGCATGTATTAATAACATGTTATACAAAGACAAATAAAAAATTTTACGTATAGTTTACCAATATCACCAAAAAAAAGCTCAGCACACCTAGAACTTTATGTCTACACATAAACTAAAATATACGTAGAATTAATATAAATTTATTCATCGTCCTACTCTTCATTATATGGATAAATAAATTGAATATTAATCATCCGTATACATAAACTCTATCCATTTGCATCCTGGGCAGTATGAAAAAATGCAGAGTGGTGGGGTGTCTTGATAGAAAATAATACCAAAATATTAACCAAAAATAATAACCAAAATAACGGAAACAACGTCCGCATTTGTTTACCATGTTATAAATAGATATATAGACTGTAAATAATGTCCACTAATACAGATACATAAATGTATTAGTTTATTTTTAAAGCCTATGTCTCATTGTAGTTTGCTAAAAAATTAAATTTAAAAATAAAATAATATGTATACATATATGTTTGTGAGGTGTTGTCAGGGTCCACAAAGGTAAGAAGGGTATCGGTAGGATTGCACAAAGATGGATTGGGGGCTGCAGATGAAGACAGATGGTCAAGAATAGTTCTACAGGGGGTATGTGGAGGGCATTAAGGAGTTGCGGGGGGCTGCGATATTCGATGGGGTCTGGACAAACAATAAGCTTAGCTGAAATAAGGGAGGAAAAGACGGAATTTTACCTTATTTTGTGAAGGTAAGTGGGGGGTGGTAAGGAGTAAATGAGGGTTTGTATAGAATGCTTCACACAAATTGCTAATTAATGTAGGTAGATATATATGTTTAGTGATAGTTAGTTATGCAGATTTTACGTACTTTAAATATATATTTTAATACCATGGTAGAATATTGCGGACGTCCACAAAACTACTGATTTGTCCTTGCAATCACCCTTTATACATATTATTATCCGCATGAATCATTTTTTATTAACATATATATAATACATGCATACATGTACAAGGTGGGTTCAAAAAGTAAGGTGAATTTGTATTTTTAGGAAAAAATGTTTATTTATTCATCAATATTTACGTTGCCCTCCCAGGGCGATTCCCCTTGGATACAATGCACTTATCCCAACGATTTTTCTTATTCTTGAAGCACTTTTTATTAGCACTTTTAGTATAGTGTCAAGCTCTTTTAGTGACATAGTATTTATCTCCTTAACAGGTGCTAAATCTGTGTCCTTGTATAGGTCTCTTTAGTTTTGGGAACACAAAAAGTCACATGGGGCCAAATCTGGTAAATACATCGATAAGGCATGATTGTGGTATTGTTTTTGTCCAAAAAATCTCCAAGCTAAGATGAGTGAGTAAGGCCATTATCGTGATGCACTACTCATGCACTACTCTACGGTAATAAGAAAAAATAGTGAGCAAAATGTTGACATTTCATCTAACTTTGCATACTTTTTGGTTTTGACTTGTCATTGGCATTTTCCCGGTCATGTTGGAAGAGTTTGCATCACTTCAAAAAAAATTATTTACTTGGAACTGTATTGCCGTACACCACTATCAACGTTCCGACTGTTTTGGAGTACTTAATTTTTCTTAATACACAAAATTTAATCCAAATTCTTTAAACTGTTTTATTCAATATCAAAAACTTGCCGAGCACGCAAAACCACTCTAACGACTTCTAATCATTATGTCTTTCACAAACAAACTAAACCTATCATATACCTCAAAATATAAGAGCGGCGTTGGTTCAGTGGTAAGCGTGCTTGTTAGTGATACAACGCTGTTCTAGGGGTCGTGGGTTCGATTCCCGGTGAATGCAGATTTTTTTTAAAACTGTTTTCATCGGGAAAAGTTCCTCTGTAACCCCGGCTGTTTTGGGGCAGGTTTTTCCGTGGAATTTTCCTTCAGAGTAATTTCAGGAATTTCCTCCTTGCCCCACAAGTCTTTGGGCCTGGGTGAATGCGAAACAGTGTTAGGGCTATAGGTAGGGGTTAGCGGATCTGATGCGATAGGCAGGGATCGCCGGCCTTAGCGGCGAGGAGTGATCTCTGAAACATGATTCTCCGGAGATGCTAGTAATCCTGGATCCGATGCTTCGGCAGAGAGCGAGGAATGGACGTCCTGAAATATGGAGTCCTCTCCGGGGAAAGGCTTCACAGTGGCAAGTGGACCCGATGCATCACTGGTGCAGAGAGTGTCAGCTTAACTGGCAAGGTGTTTCACCGGAGATACTCACACTGTGCCCATGGATTAGGGATAACATCAGTAAAAGGGTTGAAAATGGGTGTGGCAATACATCCCTACACATATGTCGTAAGTAGGTGGCCCCGGAGACTAGGGCAGTAGGCTGTCGCGGTAACCCGGTAAAAAAAAAAAAAAAAAAATGTGAACATATATTTGTGACGAATGTACCAACATAAAAAAAAGCAAAGAAATTGATAACTAAGTGTATGTTGTCCGCAAAATTTAAAAAGTCACCTTACTTTTTAAACACATTTTGTACTTATTATTTACTCTCCTTTTATTGTACTACTTATAAGCTTTGATAGCTACTTGATAACGACATCCTAAATAACTTACTAGTTTTTTTCTTCAAAAATTATGTCTTACAGAGCAGAAACTTACAGTCAGAGTACAACTGATGTTACAGGCTTAATTACGTCGTTTGATGCAGCATGATAGGAGAGAGGTCGTCAGCATAATAGCCTCAGTAGTTAACTCAAATAGTGGTAATATAAGGATCAGAATGAGCTATAGGTTTAGGTTAAATAAGATAAAATAAATGTCTTTATAGAAGATGCCCAGGGTTTTTTGGAATGAGATTCTCGCTTATACTTGCAGGAATATTTGTTACAAACTATGTAATCAAAAGCATCCAATAAACCATAACTGCCAAAATATCATTACGGATTGTCAACGGCAATGGACGCTAAGATAGATAGAGATTGCAATGTACGAGAAAAATTTAAAACAGCATGAAAACCATTTATAAACAATATTTCAGACGTAATCCTTAGCACTTTTAGTCAATCGAATGAATCATTTATTAATATTGTGTGGAGTAAATATTCCAAGTCTGATTTCTACAGTAGATCGGAATCGCGTGCTTTTTGAATGAGTTTGTCAGTTTGGTAGGAAAATTTTTAGTACAATTGTATTTTTTATCTAAGCAAGCGGTGATAGCTGTCACTTAAGAGATGCGCACAAAATTTCAAGAGTATAAAACCAAAGTTATCTTTGCACAGTGTCGAATAAAAGGGTACGATTCTAAGTAAAAAAAAGCGCTTTAAATAAAAAAAAAACAGATCTTGTAAAGAGCGTGTTACATGCTAGTTGCGGAAAAATATCATATAAGTCTGCCTCGGTGTTTGCGCTCAAACTGACTAAATAAATTTTGAAAACAGTATAATTCCAAAGTTTATGTAGTAGAATTATATTAATTTTTTTGACGTAAAATGATGCAAAAAACGGGGTCCAAAGCCAATCATTTTTTTCAGTCCACATATCATTTGTACTGTGACAAAAAGCTATGTAGAGCCCTACTGCACCAGACTTGTATTGTAGTGCACCACATAGTGTGTAAGTTAAGTGATTGATATATAATGTAGTAGGAATATGCTTTAGTTTACTTTTCTTTATTGTAGACTCTATATCATCAGAGTTTCAATCAGATTCTACATGGGAGTCTTGAAGTTCTGAGTGAGATTCTTCAACATTTTGATTAGTACATGATTTTATTTTGTTACCGATCTTCGTTTCCTAAAGTTCTGGATGTCTTTTGTATGAAAATTAAATGTATGCATCATCTGTATTTACGCAAACATATGGGCTTAAATTATACAGTGTTACAGAGGAATGAGAGCAATGTAAAAATTTTGTTGAAAAATAATTCCGTAGCATTTTTTCAAAATTTTGAAATTTTTTTTTAACAATGATTATGTCTAAAATCGACGCCCCGGGCGAAGACTATTCCCTAACTGGCCCTGGACGAAAACTATGCCCTTTCGACGTCCCGGGCGAAGACTATGCCCTTTTTTCTAGTCCGGATAAAAACTATGCCCTTTTTTGGTCCCCGAGGAAGACTATGCCCGTTTTTTCGAGCCCGGGCGAAGACTATGCCCTTTTCTCAAGCCCGGACGAAGACAATGCCCTTTTTTCTAGTCCGGACGAAAACTATGCCCTTTTTTCTGAGTCTGGGCTCGGAATATATCTTTTTCTCGCGTCCAAACGAAAACTAAATTAAAAAACACCCCAATATTATTTACTTACCCCTCTACTAGCTACTAGTACGCTGGAAGAAGCTCACGAATACGAAGCTTCTGAAAACGATTTAATATTTTCAGATTTCTCGATACTTGTGTATATATTTATATCGATGTAAGTTTTATCTTCACATCGAGATTTACATGTACGTGAATCTACAGACGCCTTTGTAAAAAAACAATATGTTATCATTATTTTTAGCAGGTCTAACGGCTTAAGTATTTGAAGTTTTGGTAAGTGTTTGAAATATAGGGGTTTTTAAGTTTTTCTTAAAAAGATTTCGTGAATTGTACATAACAATAACTGTAATTAATTTAAACTTGCTTGCTAATTTATTCATGTGTTAAAAAATACTTTGTAATCTAAATATGCATGTCTTGCAAACATTAATTAATAAGAAAAAGTTTACTTTTTTCTCAATTTTCTCAATAATCAACAAAAATGTAGAAAAGAAATTAAATTTGAAAATAAAACATAAAAGAGTCTTTCATATTTATTAATTGCAAATCACCATGCTTATAAAACGATTCCTGAGTTTGTATTATTATTTACAATTATTTATGTAAATGTAAACAACAACCACTATATCAGTATATTTGACTATGTATCTAATTACAAAAACAAATGTACGGTGAGCTTAAATGAATTGTACTTCATCCCGGCTCCAGAAAAAGTCAATATCTTCGTCCAGACTCGGAAAAAATGTAATAGTCTTCACACGGACTAGAAAAAACGGGTATAGTTTTCATCCGGACTCGAAAAAAGGGCATAGTTTTCGTCCGAGCGCGAGAAAAGGGCATAGTCTTCGCCCGAACTCCGGAGAAGGGCATAGTCTCCGTCCGGGATCCTAAAAGGGCATAGTTTTCGTCTGGAATAGACAAAAGGGCATAGTTTTTGTTCGGACTCCAGAAAAGGGCATAGTCTTTATCTGGGATCCTAAAAGGGCATAGTTTTCGTCTGGAACAGACAAAAGGGCATAGTTTTCGTCCAGACTCCAGAAAAGGGCATAGTCTTCGTCCAGGCTTCAAAGCAGGGCATAGTCTTCGCCCGGAGCGTCGATATAATCACAGTAAATTTCTCAATGATTTTCTTTTCATGGCATACATTGCACTCTGAAATTTCAATAAAACTATAACACTGATTCATTAAACTTTCAAATAAACGATGAATATTTTGTTCACAGTTTACTTCAGCATTTACAAGCGGTACTAAGGATTTGAAAATGTAAGTCCAAAAGTATAGGCAGTATTAGAAGGTCCTGAGATGATATGATCCAAACAATAGTAAAAAAGCACAAGTAGCAACCAAGACTCCTAGATTTTAGGGAGTTCGCCGCATGCGCAGTGCGCAATCACCCTCTCTCTATAGAGCAAGCTGGAGCGGGAGAGTCCCCCTACCCAGACCTTTAACCTAAGCCCCGCCCACTTTTCACAACTTAAGTATGACATCTTGTCTAGTAGGAGTACTATCGTCGATAGCCGATAAGGGGCTAAGTCTTTTGCCCCAGCTTAACTTGCCAGCTTTCGAATCTCTCTGATAATTTTTTTTTTTTTTTTTTTTTTTTTTTTTTTTTTTTTTTTTTTTTTTTTTTTTTTAATGTACGTTATACATAAAGTGTTATGACACGTTTATGTAAATAATTATATGTATAACGTTTTAACACTAAGACACAATTTAAAAAAATACTATGTACAAGACAAGGTAAGTAAAATTATAAAACAAAATATTCGTCACTTATTAAGGAAATAAAAACATTAATATTTAGTGAGTTAAGTATCAAGTTATGATAATTAAAGTATTATTTAGTATTTAAAAATTACCAAACGACACGTCTTGATCATTGTTAATGTAATTCACTATTACATTATTATGGTCGGTAAGCAACACTGTTTAATACATTAATCTGTCCCGAATTGCACGACCTTTTTTTTAATTCGTGTATCATTAATAACTTACTTCGCAACAAGTATTTATTCTTGGAAATACGTCTCGTCGAAAAATATGGATTGCCATAAAAGCTCATGCTGCGATTTCTCAATATTTTTCTATATGTATCCTAAAATAACGAGACAAAAAATAGTAAGAAAATTCATGCTTATTTCAGATAGTATAATTAATAAAGTCTATGAATTTTTAGTTGTTGTTTAATAAACAAACAACGTTTTCTTAGCTCAGAGTATGTTTATTACAGCACGCTCTCTCTGTAGTTTCTCTGGGCTTGAGACCGGCACATTTATTGTTGCCACATTACGCGCGCGGTAATTTATTTACATTTACGTTTGAAATTAAGAAAAAAATAAAGAAAACAAGGACTAGGCAACAAAATTAGGAAAATCATTTAACATAAGTTGCAAGGTTAATTGACGTCAAGGTAGCAACGTTAGAACCATTATTCTTTTCGTAAACATTTTAAAACTGGAATTGAAGTTATTTAACAAAAAATTATTTTAAAAAAGGTCACAAACACGGTACTGCCGCTTTCCGCTAAAAGTACAAAAAAGTATTATTATTGGTATTATTACATTTTTTTTTATGTTGTAGTATTAAATGAAGAAATAACTTATGAATTTTTCAATTTTTTGCTTGCATAAACATTTTCTGCATTAAATAATTGAAAGTGTTGTTGAGACGCTTCAAAATTTAGAAAGTTTATACCTTTGACAATGCAGTAGTTTCTGATTAAACAATACGCGTTTATAAGCGGTGTTCCTATTGCCGTTTTCTTTATAGATTTGATGTCATTATTAATTGAAAAAATTCTCTCTGGCAACACGTTTGAATGCGGCAAAGTTAAAATACGCAAAACTAATTTTGTGAGCTCAGGGGACTGTAAAATGTCACCTACATCCTGTTTTTTGCAAAAGATTTTACCCCAAAATTGATCGATTTCAAGAGATCTTAATTTTACAACTTCTTTTTTAGAAAAGTATAGCGGTAAATTTCTCCATTCAATACTAGCAACTGATTTATCAATATTTGGAAAATACTTGTTGCAAAGATCATACAAATCGGGAATCGTTGCTCTAACTGATGGATCTAAAGCGTTTTCCAGCTTTAAAAAATCTAATTTGCTCAAAAAATCGTAGTTAATAAGAAAAAGCTTTTTCATTTCTTCAAACAGTTTTTGATAATACTGCAAACAAGTATTTTTCACAAAATTAACACTTTCGGAATTCATTTTCCTTAGTTTGGCCTCACACTCTGGTCCGCAATAAACTGTATTAAGGGGCAATAAATTTGATGCATCATAAGGATCAACAGAACGAAGGTTTTGAAAAAGTTTGGGATTTAAAAAGTTTAACGCGCATTTTTTAAGCATCATGTTGCAATTATTTGAAAGAACGTGCAAAACTACTTTCGATGTTTGAAACTTTTTACTAAAATTATTGAAGTCTTGCAAGACGTACAGCAAAAATAAAATCATACATTGAAATGTGTCAGACTTTATCAACAAAAGCAACTTGTCAACAGTCTTCGCCTCTTCAGATGACTCAAAAACTTCTACGATTAAAAATTGCCGCAATGGAACCCAATTTTCTACAACGCGTTCAATACATTCAAACTTTTCAAGCCATCTACTTCCACATATTTTTAATATTTGATTTGTCTTTACCTTTGCGTCTGTCTGAAATTCTTTAAAAACTGTAGATCGCTTTGGACTTTTCGATAAGTAACTTGCTATCCTTCGTAAAAAAAGTGCACATCTGTAGAAAGACACGCATAACTGTGCTTCGCAACGAAGGCGGATAAACGACAAATACAATTCATAAGCATAAAATTAGGTGACAGTTCTCTCAAATGACTAGCGAATGAATTAAAACGACCGATCATGACATTTGCATTGTCACATGCTAACCCAACAACATTATTCCACGGAATTCCAAACGTTTCAAATTTATTTTTAAAAGACTCAAAAATTTTTTCTGCTGAAGCCAAAGTTGCGTCCAACTCAATGAAAGTTAAATGATGACCCACGATTTTGTTTAATTCAAAATCATAATATTGAACTGCAACACACAAAATTTTTTTATTGCTGCGATCTGTACTTTCGTCTATCAGTAAAGAAAAAGGAACTTTTTTCAAGATTTCTACCACTTATAATTCAATGTCACGAGCTAAAACATTAACAATAAGTCCCGAGCATTTCGTACTACTAACTGACATAGACTGCGTGGCTTCAGGATTCTTAGACATTTTTTTAATTAAAGGAAGCAAGTCATTTATAATGTCAATACTAATGTTATGCTGAGCGAAAAAAAGGCTTAAGCTGAGCTCAGACTGTTGACACTGTTCTTTTTTCGATAAGGATGTTACCGCAGGTGCAACAAAATTTACCATTGCTTTGCCATGATACTGTGTACAAGCGTGCTTCAACAAATCATTTTTTGTACTCACACAAATATCTACTTTACAAGCTAAGCATTTAACTTTACCATCAGTATCAGATGATTCAAAGCAACAGTGAAATCTTTCGTCACGCAACCAATCCACATTAAAAGTCTTCAGTTTTTTGGACTTCTCAGAATGTGATGCCTTGGAACTTTCACGTTCGCGCACACGACCCGTTCTGTTATGCGAATTTCGCGACATATCAACAACAAACTCTTACATTGCTACTGCTAATGGAAGTTTCTGCCCAGAGACCCACGCGAACTTGCAGCAACGGTGCAAATGAACGAGAAATGCAGCTTGTTTGTAACGAATGCACAAAATAGGTCTTGTATACCTATTTAAAAAAAACAAGTGCGCGCAAGTCCGAGAGCTAAGGATTCACGCTGAATACGCGCAAAAAGTAAACAAGACCAGTAGTTCACAGACTTGAAAACAAAGTATATGCGTTGAAGTTTCGCATCTGCAGAATACGTTACAGCGTACAATACATATAATCTACACCAATATTTTTTGTTAACTAACTTCAATTCCAGTTTTAAAATGTTTACGAAAAGAATAATGGTTCTAACGTTGCTACCTTAACGTCAATTAACCTTGCAACTTATGTTAAATGATTTTCCTAATTTTGTTGCCTAGTCCTTGTTTTCTTTATTTTTTTTTATTAATTTTTTTCTTAATTTTAAACGTGAATGTAAATAAATTACCGCGCGCGTAATGTGGCCACAGTAAATGTGCCGGTCTCAAGCCCAGAGAAACTACAGAGAGAGCGTGCTGTAAGAAACATACTCTTAGCTAAAAAAAAGTTGTTTATTTATTAAACAACAACTAAAAATTCAAAGATTTTATTAATTATACTATCTGAAATCAGCATGAATTTTTTTACTATTTTTTGTCTAGTAATTTTAGGATACATATAGAAAAATATTAAGAAATCGCAGCATGAGCTTTTATGGCAATCCATATTTTTCGACGAGACGTATTTCCAAGAATAAATACTTGTAGCGAAGTAAGTTATTAATGATACACGAATTAAAAAAAAGGTCGTGCAATTCGGGACAGATTAATGTATTAAACAGTGTTGCTTACCGACCATAATAATGTAATAGTGAATTACATTAACAATGATCAAGACGTGTCGTTTGGTAATTTTTAAATACTAAATAATACTTTAATTATCATAACTTGATACTTAACTCACTAAATATTAATGTTTTTATTTCCTTAATAAGTGACGAATATTTTGTTTTATAATTTTACTTACCTTGTCTTGTACATAGTATTTTTTTAAATTGTGTCTTAGTGTTAAAACGTTATACATATAATTATTTACATAAACGTGTCATAACACTTTATGTATAACGTACATTAAAAAAAAAAAAAAAAAAAAAAAAAAAAAAAAAAAAAAAAAAAAAAAAAAAAATTATCAGAGAGATTCGAAAGCTGGCAAGTTAAGCTGGGGCAAAAGACTTAGCCCCTTATCGGCTATCGACGATAGTACTCCTACTAGACAAGATGTCATACTTAAGTTGTGAAAAGTGGGCGGGGCTTAGGTTAAAGGTCTGGGTAGGGGGACTCTCCCGCTCCTGCTTGCTCTATAGAGAGAGGGTGATTGCGCACTGCGCATGCGGCGAACTCCCTAAAATCTAGGAGCCTTGGTAGCGGCTAGCCCATGGTATATTTTTCGTATGTCAAATCAAATCCTTAAAAACTCTTATATAACAACAAGTGTTGTTCAATATTTCTAGTAATGCATCGTATGCACAAATGTTCCTGAAACTTATCTTTAAACCATCAATTTATTTAAATTTTAAATGGTTTCCATTCCGAAGAACAGCTTTATTCTTAGCTTTCTTGCAGTTCGAAAGAATTTTGTAGTCTTAAGTTTAATTCTAGATCTAGTGTCAAATATTTTTCTTGCAATTTTTTGCTTATCAAGGTGATTTTTGGATTTGCTACTTGAATGTCTGCAAAAGATGTTTTTAATGATTCAACCATTTTTTTGTTTCTTCAGATTGTCTCCATTTAAGCTTTCACGAAGAAAGAAGTGAAATGTTTTTTACATGTTCAGTTTATTACATTTACACCAACGTATATATATACTAGTAAGGCTCCGCCCCCCTGCGCGCTCCGCGCGCCAACCCCCCCTTTTATTAAGTTATAAGTGTAATTTTTTCGAAATAAGGTTTGTATTAATATTTTTTAAGGCCTTAAAAATCGATAAAATTAATTTTTAGTATGAAAATAATATGTTTAAGTATATTTTACAGAATTCGGAAGACTATGGCATTTTTCAAAAATACTCGGGAATAAATTTTCTACGCTGGGGTATGATTACTGGTCTGTTTTTAAATATATATGAAAAACAAGCTGCTAATTTCAAATAAAAGTGGTAAAGTTTATATAGACAGAGAAATGTGTCCTTAAATTTTTGTTGGTAAGCTTTATTATTTCTTCTAGTGGCTCCCTTTTTTAAATGAGCTGTCTATTCTGTATGTGTCAATAGATATTTTTAAGCTCTTATAACTATATAGGCCCACGGCGCGCTCTGCGCACTAACCCCCGTAATTTTTAATTAGATTTACAAAGTATGGAAAAATACCCGCATTATATTAATTGTTACTTAAAATTTATGTATGTAATAAATGTATATTGATCATAATTAATTACATGAATTTTTAACAATTACTTTTTATTTTTCCTCACTAATAACAGCTATTTCTATGGGATTAGTAGAACACAATTTTCAAAACAGTATAATTTTTGAAGAAGCATGTAACGTTATGCTGCCTTTTCAACTACGAAAATTTTTCGCATGGTTTGTTATGTCTGAAAATTTTTTTGGTAATATTATTTGGAACAAATACAAGAAATTTTTCATTGAAAATTGTAAAGATAATCAAAATAAAGCTCTTTTACATTTAAACGATTTAATGATTTAATGATTTGAGTTTCTAATAAATCATTCCAATTTCCCGCCATTTTTATGAAAAAAAAGAGTTTGAAATTTCAAAGAAGTTAATTGCTTAAATATCCTTGGTTATCGTATCGTATGTTGAAAAAGTTGTACCGATAAACGGGAAAAATAAGTTTGGGCTACGTGAACATTTTCTGAGATTTGTTCCTGCTACAGATTGCACAGGACTTCGTTAATCAAAAGTAATTTGAGATTTTCTCGAGAAATCTGGCTTAGATTGTACTTATTTGATTGGTCAGGGTTATGATGATGCAAGTGCCATGAAAGGCGATTATCGTGGAGCTCAAGCATACGTCAGACAGAAGCACAGCTTAGCACATTACAGCACACAAGCTGGTTGTAATTTATTGTCAGTCGACAGCACGACAGGTGACGAGTAAGTCAACCAAACTTACGAATTTTCGCGTACATGCGGTAACAATTTACAAAAAAATTTATTGTATTTTTGTGTTTGAGCCTTCCAGATCACTCATCGTGTGTTTTTAATTTTAATTTTGTAGCCTGATGAGGCTGACGCATATTGTGAGCGAAACGTTGCGCATCAATAAATCAACGCAGGAAAATTTCAATACACTTTACTTGTATTTATTTATTTTCTTACATTTCGCCCCCAACGGATCACTGATCACTTTGAATTTCCAAATTCACCGGAGGGCACTGATATATACCAACAAATAATTAAATATTAGTTCTCGCCATACATGAAATTTATACGGAGAAGCAAAATAAAATTGCTCTTAGTTCCCACGATGATAAGCGATATATTTTTACTACTTCTACGGATACATAACCTTGTGGACATTATAAAATAGTGGATGGAGAAAAAGGGATGGATAATGAAAGGAGAAATTAAGAAGAAATGACTAAACAAGAGGAAAATATTGAGCAATAGAAGGCTCTAGAAAATTTTTAAAAAACGGATGAAGAAGACGTGCAGCAACAAGTTAAATGTGTACATGACCACAAAAAAAACAAAGCGCAAACCATAACTCAAAGAGAGTTAGTTCATATGACTGACCCATCCTCATCTGGGGAGCATTGCAATCCAACCAATAAAGTATCGAAAAATATAAAAGAGGGTAAAGGGTGTACAAATCATATAGAGATAACAAGTCAAAAAGAGATGGATGTAATTCAGCTGATTGTAGCAAAATCACTCGAAGTAATAGGGGGTTCCCTATACAAAAAAAAGCTGCACTCTTTGCAGATCAGTTTGATCGAGAACGTTAACCAGCATCCCAAAGCGACAGCAGTATGAGTTGGTGACTCAAAAAGTGTGCAGAAGCAAGAAAGAAGTTACAAAAGAAGTTTGAAGTTAGCAGAACTGTCAGAAAAATTTTTTTTTAAAGAACCAATGCTTAGTTTTGTGGTATGTTGACATTTTAGTTTATCCCCAATATTTTTTATAATTTTAATAAAACTATTCACTACAATTTTTTATTATTTCAATTTGTTGTAAGTGCGCTGAGCACTAGACTGGCCAAATAAAACCTCGGAATAAATATGTACATAATATGAATCTTTCATAATTTTTTATATCATTTATTCAAATAACCAAAAAATCATCAAATACAAAAAAAATATAAAAACAAACTTGTCGACATAAAATACAAAAAAATTAAACGTCTTCGCTCTTATCAAAATGAATTTTTTGATTGGCATACATGGGGGGGGGGGGGCAGGGACGGCGAGTAATATTAACAGTATACCTTGAAGTATTTAAAAAGTCCTCGAACGATGGAAATCTTATGTCGATTATTGTTCTGCTGATTGGCGGCAATTACCTCGATCCGCTTGATATCAGCCTGAACTGCCTTCTTAAGAATTAGCGTGAGCTCACGACTAAAGATGACGTCAAACTGTTCTCTTTAGACCTCCTAGATTAGAACAAAATTTTTTCGTCCCCTCTCTTCCCTTATTCTTGTTGAATTTCTTTTCCTTTTGCTTTTATGCACACACACGTCTCTGCAACCCCATGCTTCCTTTCGCCTTTGTCTCTGTATATTTTTAATGCCAACCTGCCTTGTGAGTAACCGAAACACCCGGTTACATAGTTCTTTCTTGATTTACATTTTAAATGGCAGATTTGGCAGCACTAGATAAATTAGCCAGTGTAGGATTCCTCCCAATTAAAATATTGGTGAGTTACCAGTTGGCGAAAGTTGAATAGTAACGAAGCTGAAAAAAGTGATGATAACTAAATTTAGCGAGAAAATTGTTGCAGAGTTAAAAGAAGAATTTAAAACATTTTACCAGAACGTGTATTAACAGATTTGAATAATTGAGATAGTGTATATGATAGTTTGCTTAACTTAGTGAATAAGATGAAATTATTTCTAAAACGTAATGCTGTACGTATTGAATTTCTTTAGGCATAACAGGATGAAAAAATAAAAAAATCTAGTCATGATTCATGTTTTTTTATTTATTAGTGATAATCTGTTCCTTTTCCATTCATGTTAATAATTAGCATCAATACAACTATTATGAGTTTGGTCAAAGCCCAACCACTTGACAAAAATTCTATTTCCACGTCAACGGAAAATTTTTTCAACAAGGTGAGTATCTGGATACTTAGGCTTCTGTATTTCCTGCTCGTAGAAGTCCCCAGAGATTAGCTGCTTTTGGTAATCCATCAAATCGTATGTTAGTGGCTTTGTAGGTACCACTCTCTCAGTGGTAAATACCTTAGTCGATCAATTAGATGTATACCTCTTTTAAAAAACTTGCTTAGAATTACCCGCTCAAACTTTATCACCATGTTTTACTTCAACTTTTGCTATGAATATAACTTTTTTCAAAACATTTATTATCAGCTGACACAACCTTAGGTTTCATCGCAAATCATTCGGTGTTTGTGATTATTATATGCTGTAACTAACTTGGGTAAAATATATCGATCCCTTTAAAGCTACCACGCAAGCTAAATTTTTTCCACATAGCGTGTTTTCAAGTACGATTAAATCTCTCACATATCGATGTTTTAAGATTACTTTAAGTAGAATATAAGTTAATTTTATACTTTTGCATAAGACTTTAAAAATTTGAGTTGTAAAATTCTTTTCCACGATCGGTTCGTAGATTTTTTAGTACTTGTGCTTCAACTAGTATATATTTTATAGCTGCCGTTACATTTACACCAGTTTTATTTTATACTGGCACAGCCTATGCATACTTGGAAAATATGTCGATGACAGTAAACATATATATATATATATATATATATATATATATATATATATATATATATATATATATATATATATAATTGAATAATATTCTTGTAATCTTCTGTTTACGTTTTTGAATTCTAATATTGTTTCAGTCAAACAGAAGTCTAATAGTTCTATGACTTGTTATACCTTTTGGAAGCAATATTGCTGCTATGCCAGTCCAAGCAATTGACTCAAAGATATTTATTATCTATAAGATTTTGTGTATTTTTTATCCTTTTAAAGCAGGTAGATTAAGAATCTTAATTATTCCTTTGAATATTTTCTGGAATCAAAAACCACGCAAAAAATTGTTTTATTTAAGTATGAAACTTTAAAGTAATTGCTTCTACGAAATTATTATCGATTTGAGGATCATGATCAATTGAACCCACTGCGGTTGCAGTATCTTAAAACGTCTGGTTCTTGATATGTTTTAATGTCTTCGAAGGATGTTGCACCATTTGTTTTTTTTTTAAATAAATTTTAAAAAAATTTTTCAGGATTCTGCAGAGGTGTTTTGCTTAATCTACCTATAGCAATGATTTTTATTGCATTTTGTCTTTTTTCGCAAATTTTTAGTTTATTACTGAAAATGTATTATATTCTGAAATGCTCACATACTTTATTGATTTAGCAGAATCATTATGTTTTTTTAATTCTATCTAAGCTGTTAATTGTGTTTGATTCTTTCATATCATTTTATAAAACATACCTTCTTGATAAAATTTTGATGGGGATCAGCGAAAAGTTCTTAAATCAACCTACTGATTGAAGCTTTATAAACACATTCCTAATTTCTTAACCCTTAAAAGAGAAAACTGTTTAAATTATATCATATTTTACTTCAAATACAAATAATAAAAAAAAGCAATGAAATGAAATTAAAAAAGACATGAAAAAATACAATGTAATGAAAAAAAATGAAATAAAAAAGGGAATGAATAAAAAAAAATTAAATAGAAAAACGAAATGAAATGAAATAAAGAAAATACGAAAGAATGAAAAAAGAGTAATAAAATGAATTATGAAATAATAATAAAATGAAATATGAAAAAAAAAATAAAACAAGAAATGAAAAAAAAAAAAAAAAAAAAATTATAAGAAACAAACCAGGGGGTATAAATGGGTCATGGGACCCAAGGTAAGAACGAAGTTCTCTCAACATGAGATGAGTATTAAGATACACAATTTTTCAGGTAACAAGGGGGTCGTGAGACCCGAAGGAAGAACGAAGCTCTATAAAAATAAGTACAGCATTCATGTAGTTCACTAAAACAAAAACTTGAAAAACCAATTTTAAAAAAAATAAGAAAATTAAGTTCAGTACTTATGATAGTTTAACTTCGTGACGTACTTAAGAAGTTCTACAATCAAAACTACCCATAAATCTAATTATGTTAACTGGCGGCAGGCAAAGTATTGTTATTTTCATCATTATCCTTACTACTACAATTATTGTTATTACTATTATTATTATTATTATTATTATTATTATTATTATTATTATTATTATTATTATTATTATTATTATTTTTATCATTACTATTATTATTTTAATTACAACTACCACCACTAATATAATTATAAGTTATTATGCCAACGGCCACAGTTACTACTGTTAAAGTATTAGTATTAATAGATGTATCGTAACACACCGATCGTTTATTCACCCGAGCATCAATTGAATTGTTAAGCGACTTTCACTGCTCCTTTTGCAACGAGTTCAGTTAAACAAACGAACGGTGTTTAGCATTAGTAAATATTAATAATATTTTATCTTAATATTATTCTTACGTTATGTTGAAATCCTCTAAAATTTGGATTTAAAAGGGAACGGAAGGGCATGAGTAAGTAAATCACCTTTCCTTCTTTTGACGCAAGGGGGAGAGTGAGCCGGATTTAGAAAGTGCCAATTTCTGAGTGGCTTAACTATAACAGTTCTAGCAAATTGGATTTTCGGCTATTGTTATTTTTGCAAGATTTTCCGCTGACAAGCTTTCCTGCGTCGTTATCGAACCAGCGCGTGACCAAGGTCCACTACTCCTTATAAAAAGGCTTGGAGGCCCAGAAAAATCAGTGAATTTTGTTTTTCACTCTCGAACGATCGACTTAATAGGTAGAGTCCGCCTCTGCTATTTTCGGTCCTCCATGAGTGCGGTTACTACTTAAAATAAGACATCTTACTCTCACGCTGGTTCACCGCGTTTTCTGATTTAATTTTTAATAAAAAGTAAGTGTTTAGAGTTATAATTTTTCTTTATCCCTTTTGTTTCCCTTTTTTTCTTTCTGTCACGGGCTTAAGTTCAGACGCGAACACCACTACTCGCTACAGTGGTGGTACCCACATAATACTAAAAGGAATTTAGTTCAGACACGAACACCACTACTCGCTACAGTAGTGGTACTATCAGCCCACCGCGAAGTAAATAACTGAGTGCATTATCGTAATCTCTAAAACGAATATCAATACTCGTGGCTGTATTGATGGATGCTAGACGGGTCTCGAATTCAAATACAATCGGCCCCCTTTACATAACCTCTAGTAACGACACCTTTACTCGTAACGGTAATGGTAGTTTCTAGGCCACGAACCGTCACCTATTCAACACGCCACACAGTGGGGCAAATCGCCACAAAGCTGGCCAAAATTCAATTTTTCAATTTTTGAATTGGTCATTTTTTGTGATGTTTACTTCTTCTTCATACACAAGAACATATAAATCAGTAAAAATCATGACCCAAAAAAATTTGGTCTTAAACGTACGCAGCTTCCAAGTAAGAGAATTTTGCTTTTTCCGAATTTTTTCGATTTTTGTGTGATTTTTGTTGCCTAAATTGATTGTAAAATTATTTGGTTCGATGTAGCCATTGATTTTTTTTAAATATTATTATATATAATACTAGCGACCCCTCCGTCTCGGCTTCGCCCGAGACTTACTAAATGGAACACCGTAGTGTGTTGATATGTAATGTAAAACGTTTTCAGTGGAAAATTATACATCTAGTTCTGACCCTACTCAGAACAAAAATCTTCTCATTAAAAACATATTTGTTTGGAATGCATACAATTTATTTAGTCAAGTAAAAAGCTGTAAAAAGTGAAAAAATAAAAATTATGTTAAAAAGTACCGTGCATTCCTAACATAATAAAATAATCGTTGGCGTTCAAAGGCCGTTGATTTGCAGTTTTCCCGTATAATCTATAAACAGGGCTGTTTTTTAAAGCTGTAAAGATTCAAAGCTCACGAAAAATTTATCATTAAAAAATTTTTTTCTCTTATCTCAAAACTTTATTACTAGAGCAACAAAGTCCTGGAGCTTCATCTCTACGTTATTTATCACAACAAAAATACAAATACATATTCTACCTATTTAAAAATTTGAAAAATTCAAGAGATTAGTATGAGGGTTATAGTGGAAAGCTGATCTCTCACTTAATAAATTCTTTCGTCATTTTCTTGACGCCTAAAATTGTATTCACAAGATGCATTTGAAGTTTTCCTTCTAATTCGACTTCTTGTGACTTTTGGCATAGTTGAGACTCTTGTGAGCCCTAAAGTCTATTTTTTCAACTTTATTAGGTTGTAATATATTTGTTGGCAAGGTAGTTCGACGTCCGATGGCCCTAAAAAAGACCGGTGAGCTTTTTAAGTAAAGTCTTTCTTGACTGAAGTTTCCAGCAAACATGACTGCATGGATATCTCAGGGTTTGAAGCTTTGGAGCTAGTTGTAGAGCTCTTTCCCAACGTCTCCTGGTATAACATCGAAGACGGTGTCTAAAGAACGTTTTTTTTCGGACTCAGTTGTTTTGGTAATCTAAGGTGGAAAGGTTGGTTCGTGATGCTTGCCCGTTGGTAACTGTCCCGTTGGCTCACGTTTATTATTTTTTCTTTATAGCTGTTAGGTTCTCTCAGCGCAGACCTTGAAGAGGATCGGTGATTCCTGGTTAAATGCTTAAAGTTGAGAGGGTAATATAGGATCATCGGTCGACGGGGTTCCCAGCCTTGCGACAAACAACTCTGCTCGTGACGTCTGCGTCTGCCAGTGAATAACTGACTTGGTTTAATAGTGGCCGGCTTTACATAGCCCTTGAGTTGACGAATCGTCTCTGGAAATCGTAGTAAAAATGTATTAGTTGGCAAGGTAATTAAAACTTAGGTGGCCCTTAAAAAAACCGATGAGATTTTTGGTTAAGTAGAGAACGTAAATACTTATCATAGCTCTGAAAAGGGCCAGTGGTGAAACTTTCAGCTATTCCTTATTATTATTCTTGATAATGAAGAGCCAGCTAAAGGTAGCTTGGCGCTTCTTTTTTGAGTCTCTGTGTACGGAGACCGTACAGGAAGGGAAGTACGCCGTTGACTAAAGAATATTTCGTCTTCAGGTTGTTCCCCAGATAACCAGCCGTTCATCGGAATACTTTCTTTGTAGATATGCCGTTGGGACGACCACTAACGAGGCCATTGTGGCTGCCCGTACTCTTCAGGGCTGTCTTTCCTGGCTCGCATTTAAAGTAAAAAATTGTCTGACGGCACCAGGTCGGATGGTTGAACGGCCACAAAGCTCTTAAGTGCTGGAGCAGATAGTGCTCTGGCTAGAAACGTTTCCTGGTTTTCCACCGGAGACGTTGACGTTCTGAACACCTGTTTTTCCGTGGCACTCGTTCATTTTGGAGATCTGGGATAAGAACCGATTTAATTCGCTTGCCCATGAAAGAAAAGTGTCACCGGTAGCCGGGATGCCCAGCTGCACGACAGACTCCTCTGTTCTTGGTGTAGTGCCAATGATCGACTGCGATGATTGTCTACTCGATGGGGCATCTTATAATCACTCCTCACTATCTTTGGTTGCGGGTGGCTTCAATTTTACCTCGACGCCACCTAGCGGACCCTACTGAACTAAAAAACAAAGCTAACTTAGTTTAGAAAAACTTCGAGCTTGTTTATCGCTATTGTTGTTAACTTTTTCAAGAAAAAAACTATGTAAAAACCGTCTCGGAATTATGAAGAATCAGTATGCAAAATTTCAGCAAAACCGGTTGAGTAGTTTTTGCGGTTAGCGATTACAACGGTTTTAGCGACTTTGCTTTATATATTAGTAAGACTAGCAACCCCCCATCTCGGCTTCACCCGAGACTCACTACATGGAACACCGTAGTGTGTTGACATCTAATGTAAAACTTTTTCAGTTAAAAATTTTACATCTATTTTCTGACACTTCTCAAAAAAAAATCTTGTTAAAAATATGTTTGTTCAGAATCTATACAGTTTATTACGTCAAATAATAAGCTGTAAAAATTATAAAAAATATAATTATGCTAAAAAGTATTGTGTGTTCCTTATGCCATAAAATAATTGTTGGCCCTTAAGGGCCGTTGATTTACAGTTTTTTTTCGTATAATATACGAAAAGGACTATTATTTAAAGTTGTCAAGATTTAAAACTCACAAAAAATGTATGATTGGGATTTAATTTTCTCATCTCACAACTTAATTACCAAAGCAACAAAGTCCTGGAGCTTAATCTCTACATTTTTTATCGCCACAAAAATACAAATACATATTCTACCTTTTTATAAATCAGGAAGATTTAAGTGATTACTGTCATGGTTATACTGAAAAGCTGATCTCTCACTTTATAAATTCTTTATTTGTATTTTTTGATGCTGCTTTAATCTCAATGAATGTTCTGCGTCAGTTTCTTGATGCCTAAAATTGTATACATTAAATGCATTTAAGTTTTCCTTCTAATTTTCCCTCTTGCGACTATAGGTATAGTTAAGACTTTTGTGAGCCTTAGAAGCTGTTTTTTGTTAACTTTGTTAAGTTTTAATATACTTGTTGGTAAGGTAGTTCAACGTCGATAGCCCTCAAAAGGACCGATGAGCTAAACTCTTTTTTGGTTAAAATTTCCAGCAAACGTGACTGCCTGGATGCCTTGGGGTGATCTCTTCTGACCTGCTGTTGTAGTACCAGACTGATTAGGAGAAAAACTACAACTTCTGAAGCGCTAAAGCTAGTTGTAGAGCTCTTTCCTAACGTCTTCTGGTGTTACGCCAGTTCATGATGCTTGCCCGTTAAAGACTGTCGCGTTTGCTCAAGTTTATTTTTCCTAAATAACCAGGTGAATAACTGGCTTGGTTTAATAGTGACCGGCTTTATATAGTGTTTTAGTCGACAAATCATTTCCAGAAATTGTCGTTAAAATGTTTTTGTTGGCAAGGTAGTTTAACCTTAGGTGGCCCTTAAAAGAACCGATGAGATTGATGGTTAAGTAGAGATCATAAATACTTATGACGGCCCTGAAAAGGGTCAGTGATGAAACTTCCAGCTATTCCTTATTATTATTATCCCTGATAATGGAGAGCTGGCTGCAGGTAGCTTGATTCTCACCCTCAGAGTCTCTGTGTATGGAGACCGTGATGGAGGGAGGTACGCCGCTGACCAAAAAATATCTCGTCTTCGTGTCGTTTCCTGCACAACCAACTACTTATCGATAGTCGGGAAAGTGGGCCTGAAAAATATCTTTCTCTGTAGGTATATCACTGAGACGAACGACTGAGAAGGAGACCCTAGTGGCTGTCCAAATTTCCCAGGATTATTTTCCCTGGCTTGCTGTTATAGCAAAATTTTCTCTGGGAGCATCCGGATAGTCGGTAAAATGGCCATAATTGCCCAACGTGCTAGAGCAGATTGTGCTCTGGCTAGACCGCTAGACACGTCAGAGATTATTCTCTGGACCCGTCTCCTGGTATTTCGACGGAGACGTTATCGTCTAGAACACCTTTCATTGGTGATACTCGTCAATGCTGGTGGGTAGGGTCTGGTAGGGTGGAGTCCGACGTAAGTCACTTGTCCATTAGAGATCAGAGTTGTCGGTAGCCGGGATACCCAGCTGTACAACGCACGACTCTCTGCTTCATGCACTGTCGGTAATCAACTATGGCATTCGGTGCTTTGCTCGGGGATATAATAACCACACTTACTTGACTCTGTTGCAGGTAGCTTCGATTTTACTTCTACGCTACCTAGCGGATCCTACTGAACTGAAGTAAAAAGCTAGCACATTTTTACAAAACTTTGAACTTATTTATTGCTATTGTTATTAATTTTTTAAAGATAAAAACTATACTAAAACCATCTAGGAAGTATCTAGAATCAGTGTGTGAAATTTTAGCAAGATTGGTTCAGTAGTTTTCGCGGTTAGCGATCACAACGGTTTTAGCGACTTTGCTTTATATATTAGTAAAATAAAGAGTCAATTTTCTTATTGACTCATGAAAATGAATAAATCTTTCGGTAATTAATTTTATTTTCAAAAAATAGTATATTTATGCAAATATTTAAAGAAAACGTAGAAAATCGAAAGGTTTTTCTCGAGCTTTTATGAGCTTTCTAGCGATTCCATATACCTGAACATACCTAGAAAGTAAATCTATCATAAAATCTTGCCCATATTTGCCCCTCTTTAAATAAGATGAAAAATCATTTCTTAAGGACGCGCAATAGTCCGAGGGCTAGGTTTTTTCTGGTGGACAATTAGTCTGCACCGGATAAATAAAGGTATTTTTAGGGTTTTTTAGTGTATATTTTTACGCAGAATTCAAATTTACTATTTACAATTAGTTTAAAGTGATAAAATTTTTCTAAAACGCAATTGCTTAAACAATTGTAAAAATATTCAAAAAAATCGAAATTTTGGTTTTAAACAGTTTATTTCTGAGAATTTGGCATATTTTTAAAAGAAAAAGACTCTTGTGATTTTTTTGTAAAAAGCTTCTAAAAAAAGTTATAAATTTTTAAAGTCCCCAAATCGGGCATTTTCCATCAACTGTATGTAATTGTTAATATTTTTTGATAGAAGGATTTTACAGAAAAGTATCAAGAGAACATTTCTACTTGAAATGAATTAATAAATCAGAAAAATAAGTCCTGGTACCTCGGACGCCGTCGCCGACTGCATAATTGTGCGCAGCGACCCCCAAAACCCCCGAGTAACGTAATTGGACTTATTTCTATGATAATCGACCGAGTTGTAAAATTGTTATTTAATGCTTCTTAGCGTTGCTTTTATAAAATCAGTATTTTTATTGCAATAATTTATTTATTTAAAATGCATTGAATAATTATCTTCACAAAGTTTCGGGACGGCATTACGAATCGAATGCAAAAAATTCCATCCCGATCCATCTTACTCTGCCAATTTGAGCTTGTTTGACCTGATTTTGTGCTTTATTTCTTCGACCGTTAAGCACGCCGCGAGTGAGTGCATCGGGATACTGTACAACAACTGTCTCCCCTTTCGCAAATACCCCATTTTGTTTAATTTAACTACCCTCTAGCCCCACGTCCCACCTACGCACCCAGTGTGAGTCCTGAGTCATTAAGCGCAAGCTTAGACTTAAAAATAAATCGTCGTGCCGACGTAACAGTACAAGACATATTATCTCAATAACTTGACCCATTCTGTAAGTTGACGCATAACAATGAGCTACCTCAATAGGGCGATACGTCTACAGTGACATTATAGTATAATAAAGTTTTATTAAAATTTATGAATGTATTAGTATGATTTAATATAAAAACAATTAAAAAATCAAAATGTATTACATAGGTTTTTACCAATATCATCAAAAAAAAAGCTCAACGCTCCAAAAACTGTATACTTTTATATTATCAAAAATGAAATTAATTTAAATTAATTTATAGTCTTACTCTTAATTATAAAAATAAGTAAATTAAACATTTTTCCCATGCATAAAGTCTATCTTGTTGCATCCTGAGCAATGTGGTAAAATATATAAAAATTGTATTCAAAATTAAATTTTTAAGGACTTATAAGGTTGGTAAAGGCCCGTAAAGTATCATGTAAAAAAACAATGTTGGTCAAAACAACAAAAACGATATTTGCATACACTTATAACGTTATCAATATTACCAGCAAATTATATTTACCAACATTCACACATGTATGTATTAGTTTATTTTCAAAGTTCATGTCTCATGGTAGTTTGCTAATAAAATAGTATGGATACATGTATATGTATGAGTAGGTGTCAGGGTCTGCGAAAGTTAGTAAAGTGGTTGGATGTGTGGGTGAGTGGAGGGGGTTAAGGAAAATTTGGCGTAGGGCGGTGGGGGTACGTGGGGGCACTAAAGGGCTGTAGGAGTTGTGGGAGTATGAACTAAAAGTATGCTTAGTCAAATTAAGGGAGGAAACGATAGAACTTTACTTTTGTTGTTGGGGGGGGGGATTAGGGGCCAACAAGGGTCTGTGGGGGGGGGTCTTGCAAGGGATTTTTGGATGTATAATATATACATTTGTGGATAAAAATAAAAGAAAATGTATACATATGAGTTAAATGTGAACACGTACATGTAAATTTACATATACGGTACGCACGCACATGTCAACATATCGGGGTCTGTGAAAATCAGTAGGGTCTCTGTGAGGTTCTCTAAAAATGGTGTGAGAGTCTGTTGGAGCCGTGGAAGGTTCGGACAAAAATTGTGATCAATTAGTTATTGGACTAATTATATTTACTTAGTTTAATTATTTTTCACCTAAATTATATGTCCGATATCTAATCCAACTGAGCGCAAAATATTGAGAAAAAAATGAAAAAGGCATTTTGGCAGTGCCTGTAAAAGTAAACGAGATAGAGAAAGCCATTGACCGTCTACTGTCGCGCTCGCTTACTCTCTTTTTCTCTATTGTAAATATGCAGGTAAGCCTTTTTTATTGATTTTTTAAATATTTTGGGCTTGTAGAAAATTATAAATTAATGTTATAATTAGTATCATTTTTTCATCATTTAAAAAAAATTTTTTCTCTGTGAACAGGGTTATTTAAAAATATCAATATTTGACTATAATTCAAAGTTTTCGCGGTGTCTTCTAATTGAGTTTATTCAAACTCCATCTAAACCCGTCTTTAGTAAAGAGCCAACGAAATTCGCGAAGGTGCGCAACTATGCACAGTGACCAGGTATCCGAAAAGAGACAGAGAGACAGAGAAAGTATGTACTTATGTGTAGGTAGTTAGTATGGATACTGTTCACCGTGTATTATTGTTTTTTCCCATTCTTGTTTTTTATATGATAATAAGCAAAAAAATTTATAAACATAATTTGCTGTTCCCCAACCTATAATATTCACTGATAAAAATACGTATTTATAAATAAACTGTCTTTTTAACATTAAAATATGAAATGAAGATCATTTAGAGTCAAAAAATAAATACTTTTCCTACCTTACGTGTTTTTGAGAGGCTAGTTGGCGCTCGGTAGAAAAAATAGGATTGGCCACATAAGCGACATTTGCTTCGTGGCTGCTTTACGTTCCTCGGGCTCTGTTTCGCAGGTCCCTCGAGCCGCAAAATAGCCCTGGAGACAATAGCACTTATCTGACAAAAACTATTATTTTCATCAGAGATAATCAAATACTACCGAGTTCAATAATATATTCTTTCATGTTTCACATCTGTCGTGGGTCCCAAGACCCGCACCTTATTTTTTTTTAAGTTATACTTCTGGAGGCGTGTTTTGTGCCACAGATTAAACCAATGATTTTAAATCTTAGTCTTAAAGCAATAGCTAATTCCATCCTATCCTATCACTCTCCCACCTTTCTATTTTTTCTCGCTGACGTTGGGTTTACAGTATTTATAACAATATTTAAAACTGAAAATAATTTAGAAGCAATGATTTTTAAATTTGGTATTAAAAATTTCGTGTATTGAATGTTATAGTTATATTTAATCGTTACATTCACGTATTAAATAGTTTTTAGTACGTATATATAAAAAGAAATAGGTTGGAGACAGAAAAGTTTTTAAAAAAAAAGAAAATAATAAGTGCAAATAGATAGCACTTTAAAAAAACTTTTATAACTAGAAAAAATTGTAAGTGAACAGATTACTATATAACTTGATTGTTGTTTTTTTTTTTGCTTGAAATTGGGCTATTTCATTACTTCATGGCTTTGCAACATAGCTGACTGTAGCGACAACCACAATGTCACATCAACGACAACCATCAATAACACGTAACCCTTTAAATCTTAATGTATGAAAGAAATGATGAAAACCAAGAAAAAGGTCAGCAGGTCAACACACTTGAGATTTTGTACTTCAAAATTCACTACAAGTAATTATGTATTTTAATGTTCTTTATTTTCGTTTATAGTTAGTATAATATCAATCTAGTTGCGTTCTGGGCGGTATAGAAAGAATAGATAACTATATACAGCGAAGGACAATAGTGGTTTTAAATGTATTATGAAGAGTGAAATGAGAAAGAAAACATAACAATTTTATTGGATTAAAATAGCGGACACTTCTAATGAATATTTTCTATTATTGTGGAGGGAGCTGGAACGGCAACATACGCTGTGAAAATTTGTGCGACGTGGATGCCATGAAAAAATTGACGGAAAGTTTAATTAGGTAAAATAACGATCAAAATTACGTAATTTTTCCTATTATGAGGAGTGCGAAGGGGGGACTGACTGCGGAGTGTCTTCACAGTGTCGTGTGCGTGTGTGTGTGTGTGTGTGTGTGCGTGTGTGTATTTTTAAGCAAATATACATGCGCAATGAATAAGCTGATCTTCAGCTCATTAGAAGAGGACAGACACATGGGATTTTCTTGCAGTGTTCTATCTCACTTCTCGGACTACCGTAAAGCACGGAGTTAAATAGGCGTTGCGGCCTCTGTTCTAATATCTTGAAGGGCTTTAGTATCACGCAAATAAATCCCATACACACTTCGAATCTACTATCTGTCACCTGTGCAGCGTCCAGAATGGCCAAATATTCTTGGCACCATCTCGAATATTTGGTCCTTACAATAGATTACACGTGTATACGCTCAATAGCCCACGTGTCTTTCTTCTACCCCTTATTTAAACTCAACACTACTTTATACACCTGATGTATTTTTTACTCGTCGGCTTGTTGTCTCTTGAGGTACAACCGTGGTCATGGAGATGTCTTGACGATAATGATTCAATTCCAGCAACTCTTATCTTTCTCTCTATTCTCTTTCTATCCACTATGGTACTCTGCCTTACTTTGCTCAATTTGCTACACACTAGTTTCTGTACACTGCGCTACTCTTTTTTATTTTTTTTATTCTCTTTTGGCTCTGGACCACCGTAATATATTCTACTCTACTCTTTTTTTTGTTATATCTCTACACAATCTACAGTACCTATACTCTAAATTATTTCGTTAGATTTTCCTACTCTGTTGTACTTTACCTGTAAACTCTCTCTATGCTACCGTATACTCAACTATGCTGCTGCTTGCATGTTAGAATGTATGTATATCTACGCCCATACTCCTTTTTTGTCCACGTTACTATAGAAACTTCTACTGCACATAAAAACTCGTAAGAAGTTGAAGAGTTCAATTCTTCTGAAGCTAGAACCCTTCACTTTCTGACTTCTAACTTCCATACTTTCCGTTTTACCTAGCCACGCCGTAAGATTAGTGACGTTTCTCCTTCTTTTCTTTTAACGAAACTTTTATATTACACACACACGCACTAAAACCACACTTAAACAGCACACCTTTATCTGCTAGTATCTGCCTTTATTTTCTCTCATCTTGACTCGTCGTCTGCAGCACAGAAAACACAGAGTACATAAATATGTATGTTTAGATTGTTCGGTTTATCAGTTCGTCGCCGATGACTTGCCGATAGCTATATATATATAGTGTCATAATGACTTTTACTACAACATCACGGCATATTTCTTCTTTCTTTAGCGCTTTTTACCTATAGGGTACAGTTGTACTTCGTAAGTCTATTTTAGTTACATAAACACTCCAAGCTACATAAAATTTGAAATCCAAGGAACTAATGCTGTTATTATAACATGTCTCAACAGTGACTTATTGGGAACGCCTTTTTTCGAATGGTCAAACATACATTACTTTAATAATGATATACATAGAAAACAGGATACAGAGAAATTAAAAAATTGTTACAAGTCTCTCGTTAAGTCAATTAAGAAAAAAGACTTACTTGATCTACATAATTTGGCGGGCTTCTCTCATTTATAGTTTTACATCCCGAGTTGATACAGACGAATCATACTATAAGTAAAAACCTAATTCATTCATCAAATTAATGCAAGACGTATTGTGCATATACACAAGCTCATGACAAGTGGAGCTCATAAGTCATTTACATGCGTGTGAGTGTATTAGCTTTAAGGTGAATGTTTCATAAAATGCTGACTTATAATACGGCCAGTCTCGTTTTAAGAATGCATGTATGTACTAAAATTGGAAGTTACGTGTTTAATTGCGTAAATTGTATTGTATGTGTAAATAAATAGTTTACTCGCACAGTGATTGATAGCTACGCGACTCAACGTCGATCAAGTACTCTGCCACCAGGCCGTACACCACCATTACCCTGAAGCAACCAACCTAATTACGATTACTACCATCCAAATTTCTAAAAATTTCCATATTTTCAACCACCACCCTTTTATTCACCTTACTACCCACAAATGTACTATCCTTATTTTCATACTCAAGGCTATACTTCCAATTAACAAGCCCCATTTCAATACTACAACCAAAAACAGTATTAAAATTATAATCCCGAACGATACCGAGACTCTCGCCCAATCTGTCCAAAAAACGAGAACGAGACTCGCCATTTGGACGCGACTGAGAGTTTGAATCTGATCGTGCGTCCGAAATCAATAATTACAATGAAATCTACAGACCCTTCTAAGTTACGTTGCGAAATAAACAAAACTCGGAAATTTTTATGTTAGATTCAGACGCAGAAGTAAATGTTATCAGTTATAACACATTAAAGAACGGCAAAGAAATTAATTGTGATAATACAATGGAATTAGAAGGAATAGCTCCACAGAGAATATACACTGTAAGTACTATATAGGTAAATTTGTTCGATATAGCTAACGAATGTCACGTTATGAGTCCAGAATCGCCAACAAGTAATTCATGTATTTCAGGAGATCCATTTTTTAACCCAAATAAAAAATAGAATCGATCACGGCTTAAATGCGTTAATATTAGGAAGCAGACCAATTGAACCTATACCTTTTCTTTTTTAGAGACTGAAAACAAAACAAAATTTCGAATCACCTTTTAAAAATTTATTTTTACATTCCACAACAAAGATAAAACATCCACAATCTTATGCAATACTATTTATTATTATTTTTAAGGATTTGAAGTAAATAAAAACAAAAGTTACAACTTATCAGCCAAAACAAGAGTAGTTATTAAATTATCGACTAAGAACAAGATCACCGGCCAAGCTTATCTTCGTAGAATTACTACCATACGTAGAGTGTATATGGGCGAAGCGGTAGTAGATTGCAAAGAAGGTCACTGTTATATAATAGCTTTAAACACAAGGAATAAGCTGATAAAATAGAGATACCTGTACAAGAACTTAAGCCTTTTAATGTCATGAAATCTGAAGACTTTTTTAACACTGACTTCGAAGAAAACGATTTAAACGACATAAAAGGTCGCATTTAATTTATAATAGATAAGGTAAAAAGACCTTATCAACAAAAGCTAGTCGATCAGAAATAAGAAATATTGTAGAAAGTTACGATCACTTATTTTACATTCCAGGTGACCTAGGTCCTCGTACTTCTATTATGACACATAAAACACCTACCACAGACGACCGTCTTGTATATGTCAAACAATACAGCTACCCCTTATCGTTACACCAAGAAATTGAAATTTAAATAGAAAAATTATCAACAGATGGTGCAATCATAAAATCAAACAGCCCTTACAGAAATCTTTTCTGGATAGTACCCAAGAAACAAGGACCTAATGGAACAAAAAGATGCAGATTAGTAATAGATTACCGTAAACTAAACGCAAAAACTATCCCTGATGCTTATCCGCTACCAAACATTACTGAAATATTAGAGTAAATCAGAGGCTTAGATTATTTCTCCGTTTTCGATCTAGCCAGTTGATTCCATAAAATAGAAGTTGATCCTGCAGATAGACATAAAACTGCTTTTACACACCTAACGGCCATTAAGAATATCTATCAATGCCGTTTGGACTATGCAATACACTTGCAACATTTCAACGATTATTAGTCGTAAGTTTGTCAGGACTGCAAGGCATTAAATTATTTATATTTCCTGATGACACAGTTGTATGCTCAAAAAAATTTAAAAATGATGTGACAAAAATTACTCATTCAATTGAAAAATTTTTGAAACTAAATTTAAAATAACCACTTGACAAATGTGAATTGGTAATGCCCAAAGTAATTTATTTAGGACATAGGACAAGTAGTTATAGACTCAAACCAGATTCAAAAAAATTAAAAGCCGTTAAAAAATTTCCGAAACCAAAGAATCAAACAAATGTTAGACAACTTTTAGGATTAGCGAAGTATTACTGTCATTTTATAAAAAATTTCACAGAAATTGCATGACCTCTAACGTCTTTGTTGAGGAAAGGAAAGAAATTTGAGTTGACAGATACTCAGCCAAAAAACTTTAAAAAGTTTAGAAGAATATTATGCAGAGCACCTGTCTTAACTTGCGTCAATTTAAATATGTCATTTATATTAACAACAGACGCATCCTATATAGCTGTTGGGGCCGTATTAAGCCAAGGAGAACCAGAAAAAGACCGCCCTATTGCGTATAGGTTGAAAACTTAAAATAAAGCTGAAAGATATTATTCTACAACGGTAAAAGAATGCTTAGCAGTGGTTGTAGCAATCCAACATTTTCAATATTACTTACAGAAAATTTACGGTTTACGAAGATCATGAGCCACTTTATTGGTTTGAGTCTATCAAAGATCTTATTGGTAGGCTAAATAGATGGAGAGCAAGACTTCAAGGTCATAGCTATACTTCTAAATACAAACCTGGTAGACTTAATACTAACGCAGACGCCTTATTAAGAAATCTAATAGAATTAAATGAAGACGAAAGTGATAAAGATAATTCTTTGGACAACAAAAAAATCATGAAAATCTCGTTTGTTACTTATAAATCCTAAACAAACTCAAACTTTAATAGCTCGTTAAAATATGTCAAAAACCATTCAATCTCATTCTAATACAATTGAAATCATACAATCTACACCTAGAGCAAGAAAAATAAACCTAGAGATACACTATTGAAAGTACCTCGGGGTATGGAAGGCGGACAAGGTTAATTACATGCACCTACAACAGCGGAAAGATTCAAAGCGAGACGATGAAAAGAAACACCAAGAGCTCGAATAAAAGACTCGTCATCCGAACCCGACACTGCGTCTACTTCACTGTTTAGTAATTCACAAACCGACGCACCAATACCATTACAAGAACGATCAATTATGCCAAGTTTTATAAATGCCTTGCAGAAGAGACCTCTCAGAATATAATGGAATACTCAAGTGATGGAAATTCAGAAATCGGTGAAATTGAAAAAATAATAGAAAAAAAGTAGGAATTTTACCAAGACGTTTAAATATTACAATCAAACCCAGTACATCCTGAGCCAATGACGTGAATAAAAAATATGTAATGGCTTAAAAAGACGAAAACTTCACTTCTTCTGACGAAGAAACTTTAAATTTAAGTATAATAAAACCAAAATTTTAATCTACTTTTTGACGCTCCGTACAAGATCAAGGAAACCATGAAGATTAAAATAAAGAGCAGCTAAGAACAAATAAATTCGCTTTTATCGTGACCTCAAAATTTAATCTCACCTACAATAGTAAATGAATGGATCGATGAAACAATAAATAAATTTATTGCAAGCAGAAATTCCATCAGACGAAAATCTCGAATTAAACGATACAGAAATGGTCCTACCAAAAATAAATTACGAAACTCTAATGATGAATTATACAAAAGAACTATATCGTCTATTAAACAAAATAATTGTAAAGAAAAAGACGACAACCCATTTCAATCAAGAAATATAGAAAATAAACCTGATTACGAAACAAAAAAACTTTCAATTAAAACATTTCACTACAAACAAATCTTACAGCAGCGTTCGAACCCATACAGCAGAAATAGAACTTGTCTCGTAGCAAAAAGGTAACAAGATATATAAGTTCTGTGAAAAATCCATCTAATATAAAGTATAAAGCAAATAAATTAAGTCTTAAGTACTCGCAAAAATTTAACTTAAACCAAGGATACCTGTATCCATTTTATTTCAGAAGCTGTAGATTTAAAATCAGTACACAATAAATTACTATCAGATATAGGAGTTGTATTAAAAGAAAAATTATTAGATGTTCAACCAAAATTACGAGACGTTATCACAACAGAAAACCGAAATCGCTACATATTTTTACTAGTTGTGAATAAAATCTTTGTATACGAAATAAAACATAGCATTTTGAATACATTAAAAAAAATGTAAAATTTGCCAGGAACAAAAATTAGTCCACACTAAAACCAGCGAACCTATGGTCATATTAGACACACTATTAGAAGTATTTTGCAAAGTCGCTATAGATACAGTAGGCCTTTTTCCACAAAGTACATATAGAAATAAGCACATTTTAACAGTGCAATGCTTATTTACAAAATGTATTAATGCAGTTCCTGTTTCTAATATACAGACAATAACTGTTACCGATGTTTTGTTAAGATGTTTCATTTCAACTTGCAACATCCCAAGAATTATTCTCAGTAACAGATAAAAAAATTTTATTAATCAAGCATTCAAAGAAGTATCAAAAATTTATGGATTCCGTTTAGCCCTTACTAGTGCATATCACCCACAATCAAATGGTTCGTTAGAGAGAAGCTACGCTACGTTGAACGATTTATTGAGAACTAACGGTAAAAATAAAAATGACTAGAAAAAAATGGTTCCCTTTGCAATGCATTAGTACAACACTTTAGTTTGTTCAGCAACAAGCTTTACACCTTTCGATCTTGTCTTTGGTAGATAGGCACATTCCCTAAATCCACTTCCAGACCAATTCTAACTAGAAACGTATAACTCATATGCTAGTAACCTTGCCCGCTGTTTATGTACAATTCAAGAAATAGCTCGGGATAGACTTAAAATATCAAAGTTAAATACAATATCACGTTATGATAATAAGTCAATGCCACAAAGCTTGGAAGTTGAAACGACAGTCTATGTGCTCAAAGAACCCGGGAAAGGAAAATTAGATAGATTTTATAACGATGTTTTCAAAATTAAGGGAATACATAGTAATGTAAACGTCATATTAGAATCAAGAAAAGGGAGAATAATTAAAGAACACATTGACAAAGTAAAACGCTGCTATCTATGAAAAAAATTAAAAAAAACTATAAATAATTATTTTGTTGTTGCAGATTGATCCGATCAATATGTTCACTAAAAACATGCTAAAGTCTAGTATTCTAAACCGTGAGAAAAAGATACCTGCAAAGCCTTACGACAACATGTTTTTTATAAATAATACAGGTATGTATCATGAGTACCCTAACAAAGTCAGACTAATTCGTACCGAATATCACGTTACTATTACGTTAGATTCTCGTAGCATTAAAGATCAAACTGAACTATAGCATGTTGTCATATACCATGAACAACTACATACTGTGTTCGAACCATGTACCAGAGTACTTGAAAATCAAGAATGCAAAAACTTAATACCTAGATACACATTAAATAATATACTGAGTTTAACAAAATCGACATACGAAGATTTAAAACTATTTTTTGCTCCTGAAATACAAATGTATAGTAAAAAAACAAACTCCAACAATATTGTAAAAGTTATTCCTAGCCAAATGATGACGAGACGAGCAACACTAGAATTCGTGGGTTGGGTTTCGAAAAAATTATTCGGATACGGAGACGGATATTTTAAATCTACCTACGGATGCAGATGATAAAGATAAAATAAATACAGATATAAATAATCTTTACATCTCTACACAAATAATATCATATTTACAAGCAAAACAGACTTATATTGTACGCTCAAATTTCGAAAAAATACATATAGTAGAAAAAAATTAAAGACATAATAAAAAAGTAATAAAAAAATTTGAAAGTTTAACTGACAAAGCAAGCCAATTGGATAATGATAACAGAAAAATTGAGTATAAAATAAAAGTATTAGAATGGACAAACTCCTTCGGAAAATCCCTATTTTACATACTAAATTATTACAAAATGCTTATCATTGCAGTGGTAAGCACGTCACAAAGACACCTACATCCGCTGATACAAAACAAATAACTATCAAAAATGTGTAATGAAATTAATTCATTGAAAAAAGAACATTTACTACCTTGGGACGATTAAACTGTAACATTTTAACACCTGCATGCACTGTCCAAAACAAACGCAGTAGTAATAGAAGGAAGATCAGCAGTTAAACTTATTTTTTCGCTGATAGGTAAAGAACAATTGAGTAATTATACTATGCACTCGATTCCAGTTTCGAGAAATTTACACACAGATTTGAAAAGATTTGTGAGCATTGAGCTTTGCCATAGTAACCTGATCGTAAGCAATAGTCTTAAAAATTATTTTCTTACCGACGCAAATTTCCTAAATAATTGCAATAAAGATAAGATTTAATGTTGCCGATCAAATATGCCTATTTTTGAAGATATTATAAATAATCCTTGCGAATTCTCTTTATTTATTAACCTATCAACAGGAGTATTGAAAACTTGCTAAATAGCATTAAATAAGTCAACAGAAATTTATTGGATAAGACTAAAAACCACCGAACAATGGTTATTCTCGACACAAAATACTGCTACAATACAAGAATTGTGCGGAAATAATCCTTCAACCACACAGTTAACTCAAATTAAATTACAAGGTTTGGGAATACTAACGATCAACAGTAATTGTATTGCTCATACTTCTGGATACTTCCTGTATGAAGTAACAACACTGGAGACACTATGGATCAGAGCTTCTCTACAATTTAGCAAATTTATTTAACATTCCCGATATTAAAAAAATCAAAATAGGCAATAATAACATTACTCTTGACCTGCAAGAGGAAAAAAAAAACAGAAATAAAAAGATGGGCAGAACTACATGAAACATGCGCTCACCAGAATGGAGGAAACCTAAAAAGATATCGCAATAGAAAAAACAAGTTTTATTGAAATTGAAGCAACGACTTTTACAATAGTCGTTGCTTCAATTTCATTAACATGCATTTTAAAATTTAAAAAAAAACTCGACTTATTTCGTACGATTTGTGTATAGAGCTTTATCGAGATGAACGCAACGTAATCCTCTCAAAAGAGTACGAAAAATTGTGAAAAATCCAGCACCACCAGTTCCCGAAAGAACAGCAAATGAGTACTTGCCTGTACGAGGTCACTATTAATTCATAAAATATCTGACCAAACACAATACCCTCGTTAAGAGTATAACATCAATTTTCGTATACTTATCGTATATATATTTTGTAAAATAAGGAAATTAAAAAAAATTACTAACACATTTAGTACTTATATAATATATGTTATTAATATAAAATTTAATTTCCAGAACTATTTTAAAAGTTTGATCTCCAGCCAAGAAAGCCTACATGAGAATTAACAATAAAAACTTAATCGTATCGATCCTCTTCTCTTCCTTTCTCTCCTCTTTGATAGTGCATGAACCACAATCCTACAGTATTAGCAAAAGTTATCACCGCTATATTTACTGCATGTCACGGGAAAAATTTTTTACTACACAATAAATTTAAAACTTTAATCATTAAACTAACAAAACAAATACATATATACATATATATATATATATATGTAAACGTTTGACGTAATTAATATCTAACGCTCAACCTAATCAACAACTTGATACCTGTCTTATTAACTCGCTTGAGTTATCTATCGATCTATAGTTGCCAAGGGCGGAAACAGTCTATGTTTATTTTCGCGACAATGCCAACTATAAATTTTTAATTAAATAGCCAACGGCGTATCGCAATATCGACTTTTATGCCGCCGGATCAAAATATTGCCTTTACAGCGTCAAAAGCGTTACTTCGAGGGTTTGACAAAATCTCGCAAGAAACTCGAGAATATAAATAAATCACGCACTCGTTTCGTTTAACTTTTAAAATCAGATTTATTAACAAACAGGTAACAATAAATATAAACTTAATAATATAACAAAAATATGTGTGCTTGCTTGCTTGTTTGAAAAACGGAATAAAGAAACAACTGAAAGTATTAACAAGATTAGATTAGAAGAAAAAAAACAATAAAACAGAACAATCTTTGAGCTAAGCGAGACTCGGTAAGTTCGACGTTAAAAGTCGCAAAAGGTCGTTAACGACGCAACTATGCTTTGCTGAGCGATTGATCTGCTCGAGAGACAAAGCCTAACTGCTCGTGCCTGCGAGCGAGAAAAGCCAGTATAGCCGAAATTTTACTTGCTGGTAAATTTACATGTAAGTGTAAAAGCTAGTTCATGGATGTGACGTTTAAGAATGTGTTTGAGTTCGGCCGTACTCTCTCGCAACCAGCAACAGCAGCTTCAGGGTCTTTGTTTACATTTTAAAAACGCGTTCTCGTGAACATACCGCCCACCTTGCTGTATCACAGCAAATTAATTATTAAAAAATATAAGTTCTTATATGTATGCAACTCAAAAAAAAAGAAAAAGTTAATATAAAATTCATGAAAAAGAAAAAAAAATGTAAAACTGAAATTTCTCTTATATGCTAGGGCAAGACAAGCGAATGAGGATCGCTCATCCTCTTACAATATGTAAATAAGTTTCACAAAAGTAAAAAATACATAACGAATCTTTGATTAGAAAAAAATTGTTTGAAAAGAAAAAAATCGATACTAGTACATTCTTTTAAATTATTAAAATGTCAATTTTTTTGTTGAATTTGCTGAAATCACTTCACATGGATTGTTAAGAAGTTGTATTTGTTAATTGTAGCTGCTGGTAGGTATCGTTAACGTCCGTGTTGACTGGGAGCTTTATTAGCTTAACGATAGGGCGTACAAAGCTACTATCAGCCGTCTTGACAGTGACTGCTCTGACGAGTCCGTCCTTACCAGGATGGAGCGTCGTGACTCTTCCAAGTGGCCACTTCGTTGGCGGAGTAAGATCATCCCTTAACAGTACAATATCATCTATTTGTAGATTGGGTTGAGGATGTAACCACTTGTTACGTTGCTGAAGCTGTTGTAACACTTCGCCTCTCCAACGTTTCCAGAAAGAGTTGCGCATTTGGCATAGCAAATTCCAGCGATTACTAGTGCTTAACTGCAACGTTTTCTCGACTTCTTCTGGATGTGAGAGGCACGATGAACCAATGAGAAAGTGCCCTGGTGTTAAAGCTGTTAGTTCGGTGGGCTCTGTACTCAATGGGGATAGAGGGCGAGAGTTTAGACAAGCTTCAACTTTAGCTGCCAGCGTAGAAAGCTCTTCAAAAGTAAGCTTGGAGTCGCCAATTACTCTTTTGAAGTGATACTTGAAGCTGCGTACTGTAGCCTCCCATAGGCCGCCAAAGTGGGGCGCTCGTGGTGGAATGAACTTCCATGTTGTGCCTCTAGTTGCAAGTTGACCAGCTACCGTTTTGTTGAACTCAGAGGTCTCAGAAAACATGCGGCCGAGCTCCACCGATGCCCTTTTAAATGTTGTTGCGTTGTCTGAGTAGATCGTGTCGCAGACTCCTCGTCGAGCTGTGAAGCGATCATACGCAGCCATGAATGCGTCGGTCGTAAGATCAGACACGATCTCGATGTGGACAGCTCTGACTACAAAGCAAACAAAAATTACTACATAACCTTTCGTGCTTTTTGCACTCCGACCTTTGGAGAAAAGCACTGGGATTGGCCCTGCGTAGTCTATCCCAGTTATGGCGAATGGACGTAGTGGAGTAACTCTTTGAGCTGGTAGTGCAGCCATCTGCTGATGTCCACTTTTCTGGTTGTGTCTGATGCACTTGTAGCAATTCCGGTAGACTCGTGTGACGAGCTGATGGGCTCGTGTGATCCACACAGTTCGGTACAACTGTGAGAGCATGAGTTGTACTCCTCCATGCAGTGTCTTAATGTGTGTATCTTGGACAAGTCGCTTTAAAATTGTGTCATTGCCAGGCAGGACGATAGGGTGTCGCTCACTGTATGAAAGTGGAGCATTTTCTAAACGGCCGCCAACTCTAATGAGGCCAATCTCGTCTAAGTAAGGTGCCAATCGTACCAAATTGCTTCGCTTAGAAAGTGGTTTGTTGGCCTGTAGCTGCTCCCATTCGATGGGAAAATGTCGACGTTGTAGTGCTCTAAAACAAGAGGCAGAAGCCCAAGAAAGCTCTTGAGCAGATAGGTAAGTGTATTGACGTTTGTCAGTTACCTGACGAGCGTTGAGTATCCATCGCGCGCAATAGGCGAGGATACGGCGTATCTTAGCAAAACTAGAGAAGCGTTGCAGATATATCAGACAGTCGTCGTCGACATGCTTTTGTAAAGCTGCCTCCTGCATTACCAATGCTTGAATGTTCTGTTGATCGGCGTAGTCATCATCTGTTGTTGAAGGCCATGTCGATTGTGGTGATGTCATCCATATGGGTCCTGACCACCACAGGCTATGTTCGGAGAGTTGCTGAGGTGTAAGTCCTCGAGTTGCGCAGTCGGCAGCATTGTACGAGGACATTACATGTCGCCACTCAGCTTGTGGATACAAAGATGTAATTTCGCTTACTCGATTGGCGATGAAGGTTTGCCATCTTGATGGATGACCTTTTAGCCAATTCAGCACGACTTTGGAGTCGGACCAGAAGTGAATGTACTGTGGTTGTCGATGCAGCTTAGGTAGCAGGTGCTTAGTTAGGCGAACAAGCAACAGTGCTCCACAGAGCTCCAACCGAGGAAGAGTTTCCATTTTTGTTGGAGCGACCTTTGTTTTGGCCATAAGAAGAACCGAAGATTGACCAGGAACTACAGCGTAGACTGCTGCAGCGTAGGCTCGCTTTGAAGCGTCAGCAAAACCGTGAAGCTGCCAAGAAAATGTTTCAGAACAACCTATCCATCTGGGCACTTTAATGACGTCTAATTTTGTCAGAGAGTTACGGAACTTCATCCACTGCTGCAAGAGATCTCCTCGAATCGGTACGTCCCAATCGAACTTATTGATCCATAGATCCTGCATCATGATTTTTGCAGTTACGATGACCGGTGCAAGCCAACCTAATGGATCAAATAATTTAGCAGTTTCTGAGAGAATAATTCTCTTTGTTATGATCGATGGAGAGGGTGCTATTGTAGGTTTGAAAATAAAATTATCGGCTTGAGGAAGCCACCTGAGACCTAGCGTTGATACCGCCTCGTCCACGTCGACGGGGACCTCATCAATGTTGCCAGCTACAATTCCATCAAGAAGACTTTGATTATTTGCTGACCATTTACCCAACTCCATCCCTGCTGATGCCATAAGCTGGATCAGCTGATCACGTCGTTCGATAGCTAAGTCGACTTCGTCCGCGCCTCCGAATATGTCGTCCACGTAGATTTGATGGTCCAGAAGCTTGGATGCCTCTGGATGCGTCGTACGGCCGTCCTGAGCCAGCTGTTTGAGTACTCGAAGAGCCAAATAAGGTGCTGGAGCCGTGCCGTAGGTGACGGTAAGCGCTCTATAATCCTGCAAAGGCTGCTCAACTGAGGGTCGCCACACAAGGCGCTGCCAGTCTGCATCATCAGGATGAATCAGAATCTGTCGAAACATTTTGATAATATCAGTAACAAAAACTAATTTTTGAAATCGCCATCGAGTTAAGACGATTGTAATGTCCGCTTGAAGTTCTGGACCTGGAGACAGTGCATCATTAAGCGAACATTTACTTACATCCTTTTGGGAAGCATTGAATACTACCCTGATTTTTTCAGGCTTATCTTGTCTAAAAACTGCATGATGAGGCATGTAGTAAGCTTCACGTGAAATTTGATTTAACGGGACTAATTCCATGTGCTTTAAATCCAAGTACTCCTGCATTAAAGCCTTGTACTTGTCAGCGAGGAGTAGATTTTTGTTTAGACACTTTTCAGAGCGAAAGAGACAAGCTACGGCTATATCTCGCGAACCAGAAAACGAGACTTGCTTAAAAAATGGCAGTCGAACGACGAAACGACCTTGAGGGGTACGAGCGTAAGTAAGAGAGAAGTAATCTTCACAAAATTGCTCTTCTGGGGTGAGGTGTCTTTCTTGAGGGACCTCCTCTATCTCCCAGAATTTCTCCATGAATTTATCGAGAGAGGGTTCAGTGTATGTGTGAAACACCTGAACTGAAGAATGATGACACGATTGACTATTCGCAGGAGCTCCTGTCAGAATCCATCCGAACACAGAGTTCTGAGCTATTGGGATTCCCACTGGACCTTTCACTAAGCCGTCAATGATGATTGATGAATAAACATCTGCACCGAGGATGCAATCGATTCGACTTGGCTTAAAGAATAAAGGATCGGCCAGTTTGAGACTTTTCGTATGTGACCATTGGTTTTGATCAACTTCGACTTTTGGCAAGAGATTAGTGAGTTTGTCCAACACCAAAGCCGAAAACTGAATGACAAAATTTTTATCGACGTTAGAGAGCAGTGAGATACTTACTTCCTTTCGAGCGATCGAAGTTACCTCAGCTCCCACGCCAGTTATCAAGCGAGAGATTTTCTGAGCTTTGAGTGAAAGCTGCGAAAGCACATGTTCCGCGACGAATGATCTCTCAGCTCCTGGATCGATGAGAGCACGCACAGTGACCTTGTTGCCATGTGCGTCTGCTAGCGCTACAGATGCAGTAGCCAAAAGAATTGATTTGCCTGCTGAAACACTCTTAGCAATTCCCTGACTCGAAAAATGGACTGAAGAAGCGTCTCTAGAGTCAGACGATGACAAAGAGTCGTTTACAACTGCAGGTTTTGATGTCGATCCTTGAGAATCGTTATGTAACCTTGTGTGGTGTTTGCCCTGACAGACAAAGCATCGTTTAGGCGAAGGGCAATGCTTGGCAAAATGAGAAGTTTGAAGACAATTCAAACACAACTTCTCTTTTTTGCAAAAATCATATCTTTGAGACAAGCTTAAATTTTTAAAGTTTTGACATGCGAAAAGATAGTGCGTTCCACGACAGCAGAGACACGATGCATTTTTCTTGTTTGAGGTAACTTCTGTTGTGTGCGCAGCTATCGATTTTGATTTGTTCGATGAATTTTGCGAGCTTGACTTCGACTGAGAGTTCGAGCTATTTGAGGTGGTAGGTGAAGCTGCTTCTAACACACGAACGAGCCTTTCGAGAAATTCGGTGAGCGAGTTATATGTCGGATATTCGTTACCCTTAATCAGCCTCTCGTTCCCACTCTAAGCGTGTTGATGTATCGAGCTTACTTACTATATGATGCGTTAGCCACAACTCTCCCATTCTTTCAGCGGGAATACGCAAATTGTCAAGAGCTTGTTTGGTCTCGCGCACGACGTCCATAATGCGATTTATTTCAGCGACCGATTTCTTTTGCATAGACGGGCATGAAATGATATGAGACATGTGTGTTGCGAGAAGAACTTTTTTGTTGTCGTAACGATCTTGAATTGACAACCAAGCACTTTCATAGTTTTCGGCAGTAATCTGAAGATTTTTGAATCGATTAGCCGCTTCACCTTCGAGCGAGAGAATTAAGTATTGCAACTTCAAGATTGGCGGAATGGTAGGAGCGTCATGTACAAGCGCGATAAACATTCCCTTGAATGTTTCCCATTCAAGTTGCTTACCCGAAAATTTTGGCAGCTCGATTTTTGGTAGAGGGGATCTATAGGAGGGGCTTTCCATAGTTATATCGACATAATTATTATCACCCTGTAACGATGACTGATTGCGTCCTGGATTTATTACTCCTAAAATCAAAGTCTTCGTATTTGTATATTGTGCAATCGCTGAGGAATAATAGTCTTCCTCGAAATATCTCTCGTCCTTAAATCTTTCCTTTGATGCTAGAAGTTTCTTGTGCGGCTTACAAAATTCGTCCCACTGTTTTTTTAAATTTTCGAGTTGCGTCTTAAACCAACCAATCGAACGCTTTTCTTTAGAAGTTTTTAACATTGTTTTTAGGAAATCCATAACGAGTTCGAAGTTAACTAATTGCTCTTCAAGTAATTCTTTCATATTATTGATGAAATGCCAAAGAAACGCCGAACTTGTGAAAACAAAATAATGCTCACGAACGAAAAGAAAGGTGCGATATAAAAAAAAGGAAGCAAATATTCCGTTACGTACAAGGCTAGATGTATAAGCATTCAAAAATTCGAGAACCTTTGGAATCTAAATAAATAACCGACCTATTTGGCTTTGAAAACGACGAGTGCGAGATGTTTTAAAAACAAAGGAGCGAGAGGAAGAGAGCGAAGAGGCACTGTACCTTAGCCGAAGCAACGTATGACAACACCGACCTCTCCCACCAACTCCAGCTCATCAAAATACCGCTGAAGATACGCTGGTCGAGCTGAGTTGTATGAGCCGATGAATAAGGAGGCCTTGAAATGATAAGCACTAATGCCCGAGTGTTGCCTGTTGACGACGACTCTCTCCTCTCAAGTCCAAGGGTATGATTTGTGCAGTCGATGCCGACGGTGTACAAAATCCTTGAAAATAGTTTAAGCCTTTTCCAAATGCTTGAATTCAAGTCACTGTTTGGCACTAGTAAAGGCAACCACGCTCTGCTACCATGTTTATTTTCGCGACAATGCCAACTATAAATTTTTAATTAAATAGCCAACGGCGTATCGCGATATCGACTTTTATGCCGCCGGATCAAAATATTGCCTTTACAGCGTCAAAAGCGTTACTTCGAGGGTTTGACAAAATCTCGCAAGAAACTCGAGAATATAAATAAATCACGCACTCGTTTCGTTTAACTTTTAAAATCAGATTTATTAACAAACAGGTAACAATAAATATAAACTTAATAATATAACAAAAATATGTGTGCTTGCTTGCTTGTTTGAAAAACGGAATAAAGAAACAACTGAAAGTATTAACAAGATTAGATTAGAAGAAAAAAAACAATAAAACAGAACAATCTTTGAGCTAAGCGAGACTCGGTAAGTTCGACGTTAAAAGTCGCAAAAGGTCGTTAACGACGCAACTATGCTTTGCTGAGCGATTGATCTGCTCGAGAGACAAAGCCTAACTGCTCGTGCCTGCGAGCGAGAAAAGCCAGTATAGCCGAAATTTTACTTGCTGGTAAATTTACATGTAAGTGTAAAAGCTAGTTCATGGATGTGACGTTTAAGAATGTGTTTGAGTTCGGCCGTACTCTCTCGCAACCAGCAACAGCAGCTTCAGGGTCTTTGTTTACATTTTAAAAACGCGTTCTCGTGAACAGTCTAAGAAGAGAGGTGTTACACCCCGAGTTGATACAAATGAATAATTTTATAAGTAAAAACGTAATTCATCCGTCAAATTATTAAAAGATGTATTATGTATGTACACAAGCTCATATGACAAGTAGAAATCGTATGTCACTTATATGCGTGTGTACGTATTAGCTTTAAGGTTAATATTTTATAATATGCTGACATATAATACGACCAGCCTCGTTTTAAGAATGCATGTATGTACTAAAATTGTACGTTACATGTATGAATGCATGAATTGTATTGTATGTATAGATAAATAGTTTACTTGTGCATTGATAGTCCATTTTTAATAATGTATACTAATTTGAAAATTGTAATTGATAATTTATGTTATTATACTTTGAATTATTTGTGAAATCCCTAAAAAGATTAGTTGCGAAATTTTTAAACTTATTCGTCAAACTTTAACTTGTATTTGGCATTTCTTTTGTTGCTGATGCAAGCTTTCATTATCACTGATCTAAAAAACTCAATAACACATAACAGAAAAATACGATTGGTACTGTTGTACTGTTATTTCCTAAAACATGAAATCATAACATGAAAACATCATTGTGCAAACCTAATGTTTTGCTGGTTTTTTTCGTTGAACCTCGCTCCTTAGCGTAGTTCGATACTATTGATGTTCTTAAAGTACACCCTAGTTGCCTCAGCCAACACGTTATGCCTTGCGTGTATAAGATACTTATGAGTCGCGGGAGTCAAGAGTAGACCAAAACTTAAGAGGATAGATGACAGGCGTGAAAAGAGTGATTTTTCCTTCTGATGGTGCGTTTTTATAGCGTCATATCAGATAAAAGAGGGCTTTTGTTGAATTAGGTAAACCAATGAGCGATGTTGTTGTAGACTGCGTTGACATTATCGCTCTACAAGAGCATCGTTCATTGGTTGACCTAAGTTAACCAAAGGCTTCTTTTACCCGCTCTGACGCTATAAAAACGCACGATCAGAAGGAAAAATCACTCTTTTCACGTCTGTCATCTGTCTTCTAAAGTTTTGGTCTACTCTTGACTCCCGCGACTCGTAAGTATTTTATACACGTAAGGCATAACGTCTTCGCTGAGTCAACTCGGGTGTATTTCAAGAATATCAATAGTATTGAACTACGCTAAGAAAAGAGGTTCAACGAAGGAGGTCCGCCAAAAGTGGTTCTGGTGATAGCAGGAAAAGCAGAAACCGCAACATTTTTCCGGCCACGAATTCATTCGTGTAGTTGAAGGAATCACACAAAATTACGGCACGAAGCATTAGAGAGCTCTAAAGCAGCAGTACTAACAGTCAGTGAAAGAATAAGTTAATTATCAGCAATATAATTAATACTAAACCTTGTTAAATAGGTCCAAGTAAATTGGATTAAAAAAAAAAAACTATTTTAAATCGTTTAATAAAAGAACACAATAATTAAAATTATTCATATCATTCAAATAAAAGATTTTTCCTAACTAAAAGAAACAAATTAAGCTTACGAGCCGAACCCTAAGAGATCCACGAATGACACTGAAATAAAATGGTTAAGACTATACTTTAAACAAGTCCGATCATAACACTATTATATTGAATTAACCTTATTAATAATGTAAAAAGACTTTCTCTATTTCCAGGCTGTTTGTGAATTGCAAAGAAATAATTGCTTCACAGTGATCTGAATAAAATTTTACAAGAAAATGCATGTGAAGTCAAATTTTTAGTATCGATATGGTAGGAGAAATTCAAGAAAGTATGTTATTTTGGTGAAACTAATAATACATTTTAATACTATCGAAAATTTTGAGCCAATAAATTTTTTCTAGAATCATTAGAATTTTCATTATAAAAAGTCAAAAATGGTTATTCTCAGCAACGTTTTTTTTCGTGGGTAAAGTTTAAGACTGATTAGGAGGCTTTGAACTATTTTTTTTTGTCTTCTTAAGGCTGTCCCATACTATTTTTTGTTTTCGGCTACAAATTTTTTTTCTTATTAAAAATCGCAAACAACGTGTCTTCTGGACCTGTTACGTCGAAGACGGCGTAGGAGTAAATTTTGTATTTAGGCCTAAGCTTTCGCTCAATAGCCTGGGGATATGACAGCAAGGTTTGAAGATGAAGCACTGGGGTAGGAACAGGGTAGATGATTGTAGAAGGGTTAGCTAGCTACTTGGCCATCGGTATTTACACCCATGGCACGTAACTGGCCATTTATTTGGGAATGGTAACTTGGTTCTCTTTTAAGCAGTCTATAATCGTCTGGTTGCCGGTATTTTACTAGCGACGCACGACGTATGGTTTTAAAAATTGGGTTGGCTAACTAAGAGCCAGCTGCTTGGCCGTCAGCATTTACACCAACCAGCACACAACGTAGCGGTACTTGATTTTTAAATAGAGGCTAGTTGCCTGGCCATCGGCATTTACACCAACCGACACACAACGTAGCGTTATTTGAATTTAAACAAAGCTAGTTGCTTGGCCATTGGCATTTGCACCAACCAGCACACAACTTAGCCTTGTTTCCTTTAAAATATTTTTGTGAATTGAAATTTTCCTTTCACCACCTGCTTGGCCATTAATATCCGGATTGAACGACACGCAATAGTGGATTTTACGCGAAAAAAAAAAACAACTATTGGGGGATGTATAAGAATTTACTTTAACGGTATTATTACTTACTTTTATTATTAAGAAAAAAAATTTAAAAAGGGGGTACAAAGTGGCTCTCGAGGCAAGATCCGGGTGGCCAGATATAATTGAAATCGAAACGATGGACCGGATTCTCCAGGTCACAGATTCTCTAGGTCGTGTATACCTACTAGTCTGGCTACTGCTTTCGGTATTTTACCAAGCTGGCCTGACCATTGAGTGTATCGACCGGGTTGTCCAGGTCATGTGTCTATAGTCTGGCTACTGCTCTAGGTATACACCCAAGCTGGCCTGACCATTGAACAAATTTTTTGGGACCGAGCTGCTCGTGAAGGAGACCATGGGCTTATATAGCCGAAGATCTTGCCTCCTTATTATTGCCACTATGGCCAGAGACGACAAGACGCACATAGGTTCTTAGAATTAGTCTGCATCATCTCGTGGCAGGGAGAGGGAATGATTTCCTATATGCTTTCTGTCTTCCTTTACATGCGCTGTTTTGGTTTCGGGGTGATGCTTACTTGCTAAAGAATATTGTATGGTAACGATACTGGTCCCAGTATTTGCTTATCGAAATTAGGTTGTATTACAGTTTACGTTATTTTTCGGCTTAGTGTCTCTGTGTATTGTAAGTGTCAGAGAAAGAAAGTGGTAGAAGTGTGGCATGCTGTTGTCAAGTCTCGTTGCATGAACGCTGGCCGATGTGTGAATCAACATCCTGGCTCGAGCGTCGGCTTATATACTAATGGTTAAGACACAGAAGAGGAAAAGGATAGAGAATAATTATTAAGTTTTATCAGGCGATGACGACGCATAAAGAGGGAAGGAGATGTAGACTAGTTTTTGGGTCTTTGTCTTACTCGGTCTCTCCTTATACGTGTGTCACGAAGCCTTAGCTCCGGTACTTGGTATATGTGTGAGTGTATGTCGTTTAGGTTGATACAAAAACGCGGCCTTACGAGGAAAAGAAGAGGAGAAGAGGGGGAAAAAAAGATACGTAAAGCTCAGCCTCGATGTAACAGACCTGTTTGACGGTTTTTCACATAGTTTCTGTGAAAATTTGCTCTACTAAAATATACCAAACTATTTTTGCTATTTTTTTATAAGTATCGTTATAAAAGTGGACGAAGGATTTTTTTGAAAATATGGGGCTACTTACGCTTAAGCTTTCGGTAACCCTATAATTTCGGAGCAATAATACAATAATACGATTTTTTCTATGGCTCCATTCAACTTTCTTCTGTGTAAGATGATATGATTTTTTTGCTGGTTTATAATATTGATTAACTATAAATTTCATAGTTCAAACATTAATTATTTCTTTTTATAACTTAGTTGATATTTTTTCACTTAAAATTTTGTCGACTTCAGTCATTTCACTGATTAAGTAAAACTGTTTAATTTGTAAAAACTATTATCAAAATAGTATGCTCGAGGTTCCATTTTGTTAAGAAAGTATAGACGTATATATATTTATGTCATGCAGGCATTGTAGCAAAATGTGTATAAATATTTGACGGTTATTACTGTAGTTAAACTGGTTAATTTCTAATTTAAAATAAAAATTTAGTCCTATAAGTATACTTATCATCATACCGTATAAGGGTACTAAAAGTTTAAGGTATGAAGCTAAATAATTGACCAGATAATATTACGACCAATATCAAGAGTTTAATGCAGTCTTAATAACGCATATCATATCAATGGACCTTGCAAACAACATTTTCAAATTTATTTTTTGTGGCTAGTTTAACAAACACTTTACTAACTATGAGACTTGACATTCAAAATTTGTTTGTTACATGAAGAGAAAAATTTTACTGCATCAAGTTCCATCAACAGGGTAGTATTATTAAAGTTAGATATACACTTTTAAAATATTCATTTTTATATTGAAGTTATGTATCGTATAACTATATTTTCTTCTTTAAGCTTTTATTAAGTACAAAAAATGCTAAATACTAAACTGTTACAAATAAATAAAGTAGTCCTTGAATAAATTGAAGTACTTCGGAACCTCCTAACTTAGACTCTCCATAAAGTCTATCAACGAATGATATAGGAACTTCTCCAATACTGTATCCAAAGTGTTTTGCTTTAATAATCATCTCCATTTGAAAAACATATCCTTTTGATATACATGATGAAATTAAGTTCTCTAAAACTTTCTTTTTGTACAACCTGCAAAAAAAGTATATGGTATAGATAGATGACTCAACAATTATTGAGATTTACTATTAATTTTTTTTTTATCTTTCACCATGAAGACTGTTTCAAGATCCACCCTGATATACATAATATCTCTTAAGCTATCGATAATATCAATTGAACTTTGTAACTTTAATACATAAGTAATTTAACAAGTAAATATTTATCGACAAAAGAAGATAAAAATCATAATCCTGATATTTCAAAAAATACATTAAGTCTCATTTTGGCCTGGTCCAGTGCTCAAGGAAAAATTACAACTAACAGCATTGGACAACGTTGGAAATTTGTAAACATCTTCGAAATTTAGTCAGGAATACGAGAAAAACAGTGTTGGCAGCTTTGGTCTCATTACAAAACATCACTTGCTTCTTGTTTAAATAACCTTTCAAATTAAAAATGTCAAATGGCACCATTTCCATGAGAAATTTTTATTTTCTGTTTGATGTAAGACATGTCATTTAGTATACATTTTAGTGTAGAATAAAAATTAAGAAAAAGATATGAAGATACCTTCATTATTTGATGCGTTTTGATTCCTTAACTACAGTAAACAAAGTTGTTTGACTTAATTTGTTACGAATCGATTTTTAATAACAATTTTTGTGTGAAAATTTTTCAAAAACTTGAGTTAAGCTCAAAAAATTTTTTTTATGTTTCTTGGCACATTTTAAACCAAAAACTAATTTGGACGTATATACATAAACTACTTTGGTTTGAGTAAAAAATTTTTAAAATTTGAATAAATAATGTTTTTAATACTCTCAACTATGTGTTGTTCAGCTTTTAGTGCGTTATATTTTACTTACCTGTGCCTAAATCTTACCTGAAAATATGTATTTGTGAATAAAAAAAATATTTGTAACAATCTACAACTTGACAATCACAGTATTGTTAATTAATGCATTAGTCGTTTTTCTAATTCCACGGACCATTGTTCATCACTTCAGGCAAATTAAGCTACATTAGAGCAGTGTAATAATTTTCGATATTTTGATGGAAAATTTTTTTTCGTTGTATTTACGTTATTTTAAACAAAAGAGTTTTTTTTACCAACGTTTCTAAACTCCGTAGATTTTACGGATGAAAATCAGAATATCTAAAATTATGACGTTGCACTAACTTAGCTCGAGTTTTTTGTGTAAAATGTGCCAAGGTATATTAAAAAAAAAAAGTTTTAGTCAATAGAAATTTTTTTTTATATCGATAAAAAAAACTGTTTTTACCAATTAATTGGCAGCAAATAAAGTTAGACATCTTTGTTAACCATATTCAGGGGATCAAAACACATCGAATAAAAAAGGTGTTTCTCTGAACGTTATCGACCACGGACACTTACCAGTAAAACCTAACTAAATGTGACTAAATGGGTAGAAGTTATATGCGAGCAAGAACTAGAAATGTTTAAAATATAACACTGCCTATGTGACATGCTTACACAATATTTTTAATTTTAAGGCTTATTATAATGGCTGAAAGCACGGCAAACATAAAATGTATATTATAGTAGTAAAGATATCTGGTCCCATGCATAGGCTCACATGCGGTCAGGTTTAATAAATGTATAATAAAATGTATTTTAAATTATTTAATGGAAACCTGTTACATGCATGAAAATTAATTTATGTATATCAACTACATTTATGCCAAAGAAAGTACAATTCAATTTTTACTCTGAAATATTTGCTGATATTGCTGTGATTCAAAAAACCGTAAATGTTTATAACTTGGGTCATAACAACTATTATTAAATGATTTTTTCCGCCTTCTAACCTCAAAATAGCACCTTCGCTGTTTGATTTTGAGTTTTTAAGCGGGAAAATACCATACAAAACTCGTTCGAAAAGGCTTCTTTACGAACCTCGTTACGGCTCTCGCCTTCGGCTCGTGCCGTAAACCTCTGGGTTCGTAAACCGAAGCCTTTGCAAACTCGTGCGTAATATACTATTACGGTAGTGTCTATTTAAACTAAAAATAAAGCATACGTTTATTTCAATAATTTACATTTTAAAAAAGTCGAGATACTTGCATTTGTTTACATTGAAAAATCGTTTTTTTGTAATTAAAAAATTTCAAAAAGACATTTTTTTATAAGTTTTTGTTTCACATCAAAATATATACTAATAATAAACAAAATATCTTGTTAAAACAAAAAAAATTTCTCCAGTAACGATGCTATCTAGCATTTTGAATTTAAAAGTTTATTCAAACAAGTACCAAGTGATATTTTGCAATGGGACGAAAAGAATTTTAGTGGTCTCCGAAAAAACTACTAATTTCCATTGTTTGGTTGAAATTTCCTCTTAAAATTACTTTTACAGTAATAAAACAATATGTAAATTGAAAATTCCATAGACAAAAAAATTGTATTTCATAAAGCATTCTTTAAAAAAAAAAAAAATTCTTTTTTCATAAAATTTTCTATGTGATGGAAAAATTGAAATACAAGCGAAATACAAGATTTAATTTTTCAATTATTCAAACCATGCAGCTAACGCTAGTAGCGTGAAAATGGTATTTTTCCCGTTTTCCTTAGAAAATTTTTAGGAAGTAAGCAAATTTTCAATAAACTCCAGAGTTGTCAGAAAAATAATTTGAAATTCGGCCTTTAGCACCAGAATGTGCGACAACTCTTTTACGAGCATATAAATGTTCTTAATCGATTAATCATTATAAACTACGTAAAGGAGCTGTTGATCCGTAGGATAAGAAATTAATTTAATCACAGTAAAATCTACTGCTGTTCTTCCGTTAAATAATGTTATTAGTATTAGTAACATTTTTTAATACGTCTATTAAAAAAAAAAGTTGTCGCACATAGTTAAATCTTCAAGGAATAAACAGAGCTAAGATTTCTTAAGATTTCTTGTAATATAAAGAAGAAAAATAAATAATCAGATCACACTTTTTAAGTCCCATGTTTAATTTTTAACTTTTTGCCTTGAATTCTTCATTAATCTTACGGAGTTCACACTTTATTTCTCTTTTAAAATAAGAAGGGCGTGCATTTACTTTTTGTTTCATTACACTGCAACTTGTTAAATAAGTTAAGAAAACTATAATATCAAATTAACCTTATTGATAATGTAAGAAGACGTTCATTATTTCCAAGCTGTCCTTTAATTGTAAAGAAATAATTGTTTTACAGTGATCTTAATAAAATTTTATAAGAATTAATATCGACAAAGTAGGAGCAACTAAAGAAAGAGTAGATACTCGAAAGATGAGTGGGTAAAGAAGACGAAAAAGAAGATAATACATGGTTTCCTAATAGATAATCTCTTTACAACATTGTAGTATACTAAGTTATTTTTTGTCATTAAACTGAACTTAAGAAGAAATTAATCTAAATTTAAGGAACCTTCTAATTTGAAAAGTTATTATTAATTGATATTAATGCATAAGAACTGTTCGTAATAAAGTATTATATTGTACTGTATTAGATTTCTTATACACCTATCACACAGTTTTTATGCATCCAAAACCTCTACTTTTATCTTATTTCTTTTTCCCCTTATTTCCTTTCCGAAGTTTACAAGTCTAACGTAGGGCCCTTAGTGCAAAAGTTTATCTCAAATGATTAGGTTATATAACCGCTAGTTACAATTTATAGGATGCAACGATTGTCTCAAGTATACGCCATTTTAGTCGAATGAGGAAGTAATTGACACCACGGAGGTCTACTTGCAGACCTCGAGAAAACTTTTTTTTAGATGGGTTAAAGAAGTCGAAGCATCGCTGGGTCAAGTGTATCGAATTAAAGGGTAATCAAAGTAAGAAATAAATTACATTTTTTGCAAAAATTTTTTCTTTTATTTGTAGGCTAAGTAGTTATCGGATTACCCTTGTACGTAACTTCATTAGCACTTGGATGATAAATAATTAATCTAACAATGGAAAATATGCAAAAACGTAAAGAGATAAATCAAATTTTCAAGTTACTTAAAAGACGTTTAACAAACTATAAGAAGCGTAATATATCTTCATGATAGTCTAGTTCAAAGGCACTCAGCGAAATTAGTAGTGAAGAAGAACAGTTTCAAAAATTCACTCATTTAAAAGGGTGTAGTTAATGAATCATGTTGTAGGTAGGTATTGGGAAGTATTAAATCGATTAACCTTATTTTTCCTTCTGTGGAGATTATGTACTTTTTCAATATCTCTTTACAAGATTGTTACAATGTCCTGTTACAATTTAGTTAAATTTGAATTTTTTGTTTTATATACATACACACATACATATACATATATAAAAAATCGATAAGTGTAAATACTATTGGACACGTACAGTAAACTAGCTAGTGGCACCTCTGACAAAAAAGTAATAAACAATTGGTCTCCACTCGACGAGCTGTAGAAAGCTACTAACTGTAACGCCACGCAAGGAAATCAACCTTGTGCAAAGCTTTAGTTAAAACTTCTTTGTTTTACATACTATGGTACCAGTACTTGCTGACTTCATGTGTTCAGGCTTAGCGGCTCGCTTCGCTTGTCACTTGACATTTCCGATAGCCACGAAGTACACAGTCAGCTGTGTTGGGTGACGACTTTTGTTAAGTATGACTCTTTTAAGAGTCTTCAAATTATATAATTGAAAAAGGGAATAAATATGATATAAAATAGATTAAAATGAAAAATGTCTTTATTTATGCAAGTCATTACTTTACAGCCTCCCTTCCTTAGAACTTTCACCGTCTTAGGTGAATATATATATATATTAAAGCAAATGTGGTCATGGTAGCACAGTGGTTTAGGCTGCGGTTCTTGTAGCTCGGGATTTTGGTAACACATGCTCACGAGCTTGAGATCCGGCCTTTACTCACTTGCCAATCTGAATTGAGGTAAGAAGTGGACCATGGTAAATTAAATACTTTAAAAATTAAAAATTTTTTTTTACTGTTTACCCGCTTTTTCTTAAAATTGTTTAAACGTTATAAGTAAAAAATTATTGGCAATGATCTTCAATATATATATTAGCCTTATACAAACAAATATATTACAATAATTTTTTTTTCTTTTTACATTAAAGTATCACTGAAAAAAAAGAATAGCCTATTGTAATACACTGAAGTAAGTGGTAATTATTCTACAAAATTATTATATTTATTTGGAAATGTGCAAAAAGGAAGGAAAATAGGACTTATTATGATTAGTCATGGTTAATGTCTTTTTTTTTCTCCTTGACCCTCGGTTTTTTTTCGTTTATGATCAATCTGTAAAAGGCATCAAGGTTTGTTGTAACGCCTGTCCCAAGGCAAATCTTATAGTGCTAGTCGTATTTTATTAAACTGATATTCTTTTGGCATAATGGGCAAGTCTGTCTTAGGATTTATTCGTATTTTGCACAAAAGAATGTGCACTTCGAGGTTGCTTTTGTTCATTTGATTCCCACATGCTGAAAGTGTTATTGTGTCACGGTTTTTTTATCTATCCTTACTACATATTTTTCCCCATATATTTTAAGTCCTTTGAAGGCTCTTGCTGCCGATTCTTCGCTAAAATAAGTAGTGAAACTTCGATACAATTGTCGTTCATCACTGCGTACGGCATTCAGCGGGTAGTAGTTTAGATTGACTAGAGGACCAAACGTCATTAACAACCGGGTGTACTCATCCGGATTCATTATGACTGGCACCTTAGATACTAATTTCCACTAAAGTGGGTTACGGTCCTTAGGAACATCATCTTTATTGGATGTGTTTTCGTTTTCCGTATTTTTAATTTTCACATATTTCGGCTGCTGGGTTATATAATATACTATTGTGCGGCGTATGTCTTCCACTCACTCAGCAGTCCCTTTTTCATGATTATTTGAAGGAGTTTCCACTGTTATAGTTAGTTTTATACTCTTTTTCGGCACTTGGGTTTCGAAATTAACTGGCGCTTGTACCTTTTGTTCTGATAATTGATTTGTCCCTTCTATTTCGAGGATAGGTGTTGCATTTGGGGTTGCTGCCGCAACTGCTGCACGACATAGTTGGTAATACTCAGCTTCATGCCCGGTGTACGGTGCGATGCATGGCTCTTCTTTCAAGGATAGCATAGAACCGAACTTATTTAGGAATATCTCCATTTGGTAGTTATCGATCGGTCTTTTAATCATTATATCCAACAACGTCTATTTTCCAATATGTTATGAATCCTAAATAACTTTTTATTTATTAGGGACGCGGGTGTCGTTAATGCTACTTAATTCCTCACATTATTCAGTGATTGAAGTAGTGAATCGAATAGCTCTTGTAGTGTTGGTGTTGCCCTTAAACTGTTTGCAGCAATTTCTGCCTACGGCGATGAACAAAACACCACCGTAGTACTCGAATAACCCATAGCACAGAAGTCCCGTTTTATGAACAATACTATTTCGAAATTCTTGAGCATTTCTTTTAGCGTAAGTCAACTATAATTTCTCTGTAATAGTATACCAAATACTAAGTCGGGATACATCAGCCATTGCTTCGACGATTTTAGGGTTTAGTTTAAACATTGAAAATATAATTCTGTGAGTGTAACTGATAACCATTTTATGTACTTGTTTAGGTAAGTGTATATGAGTGTATATGTATGTGTTTAGTATGTAAGATCATACTGTTCAAGTTTATCTTGTACATGCATGTTAGTGGATAAGTCATGCTTGAGTTGGCGCATAGGAATCCATAGCTTTATATAAACATGTATCTAATAAGTGTACTAAATATAAATTCACCCATTGTTTTTATAAGGCCTAATTAAATCTCAAAACTACGTGATCCATTTTTTGACGTAGAATGTAACTTCTTGACTATTAGGGTTCCACCATTGGGTTCTTTTTTCCCTACTGTTAATTTTCTCTCGTAAATAGATGATTTTAGTAAAGGTCAGCCTTGTTTCTGGAATTTGGGTACATCATTGTCTTCTACATATTATGATATGTCTCTGATATATCATGAACTCAACTTGTTGTTGACATAGAGAGTGAGTCAATTTACTGTTCATTTTGTGTTTTGCACTCCTTTTAATTGGTTTAACGTACTTTGTGCGATGTTTGGGTTTATCGTTCTTTAAGGCTAGAATAGCGCTTTCAGGATCCATGTATTTTACATATCCTTAAAATAATCTTTCCCACTAATCTTTGACAGCATAACACTATTCTAGGATTCCGAATTGAGAGAAATGGTTAAAGGAATCTCTTTCCCTTTTCGTTTTCTCTATATTCCACGGCAAAAGACACATAAGTCTTTTCGGATCAATGTTTGGTATATCATTGTCACTTTTTGACTGTGTTGGTGAAGAAATATTTTCTGCTTGACAAATAGTGGACCTTATCTGAAAAAGAGAAAGAGTCTGAATTTTTCCTCCTATATTCAGTGTTCATCAGGTTTTGTAGTAAATGAATCACTATTATAATGTCGGTAATAGTTCGATGTGTATAACCATGTAAATCCTTAAGTATGTACATTTTCTTAATGTTTTCTTTATTCTCTAATTGTTCAATAACTTTATGTAAAGAATGATCTATGTTGACTTTAGTCCTAATTTTTATTTCATAGTCGAGGTTCATCGTCAAGCCTGAAAAGAAAAGAGTGTCCAATTACTATTGATTTATAAATCTATTTGCAACTTCTTGGGTGTATGCCGTGAGAGTATCAAACTCCATGTTTTTAGTAAAGGTCTAGTTTTAGATGATATGGGTATTTTTTGTTTCTCTTTAATTTCGACATTAAGTTTAGTTGGTTCGTGTTCTTTTGGTTCTTGTTTTATAGTTACTCAGGGTTCTGCGTTCAGTGGATTGACAGTGCATTTTATAAATTTTTCCAAGACACTACGTTTCATAGTCTTCTTAAAACAGCTTGCTTTGCTAATAATCATTGCTATTATAATACTAATAATAATAGCTTCAATGACGTTACGTATTAAAATAAAAAGAGAAGTTTGTTTCTCCTCCACCTTTCAGGTTCACATTTTCTCCATTTGATTTAATATATTTTGTACATTCAATTCTTCATTTGTCCAAGCTTGTTCATCAAAGTTTAATTCTTGAATTGTTTTTAGAGCATCATGGAAGTCATCAGTGTCTTTTAAGGGTTTATGTAGTACAGTTAAGTTCAAGTTCACTTCTACTTGATAGGTATATTGTATCTGAGTGATAATCTAATGTTCATTGGTTATGGTCAATTAATGAGTTTTTCCCGTACTTCCATCATTCATTCGTAAAAGACCTATACCTTTACTTTTGCTTGTTGATCCATTTTATTGGGAGAGATAATGTTTAATTGTTCTTCATTAGGCGTTGAAAATAATTATGTACTATCAGCTGGTAAGTAAATCCATTGACTTTCGGTTTTTGGTGTTAACATAATTTCACAGTATTTAAATACTTCTGTTCCAGGTCGTAATAACATAAGAATTTTACATTCGTTGATAGAATAGGGTTTCTTCAACGGTTCCATAGCCGAGCATATATAACCATACACCGTTTTATCACATTGATTTAATATGACTTCGTTTAATCGTCAATACGAATAATGGTCTGCTACTACTGTTAAGTAAAGATATGATAATTGTATGTAGGCAGATCGATTTTGTTCAGGTTAAGATATCATGACAGGATCTAGTTTATTAAGATTATAAGAATTTCGATCTATGAGTAGCAAATGTAATACTACCATGGTTCAATTTTCTTGATGCACAAAATCTAATTTGCTCAGAGTTCTTGACTCGCCAGCATAACAATTCTCTATTTGTGCTACAAATTCTAGATTTCCTATGAGGTTTCTTACATATTGGGCTACGGTTCTAAATATATTTGGAGAAAATAGCTTTGGATGTGCTCAACCTTTTTGTAAATCATACAAAACAATAATCAAATCTCTATGGGAATGAATAATATGATTTAAAGTAGCCTCAGTTTTTCTACGGTAAGTTGATAAATGTATCAGATATCTGTCGAGAGTAAAATCTTGTCCTGATGTCAATATATATCAGCAACTTGTTTTAGAATATACTAATGGCGTTTTGTACGGTTACATAGTTCTTAGAATGCAGCTGCAAAAATATGGCTATTTTGTTTATACAATTTAATATGTTCTTTTTGACTGGCATGCAAATTGTTGATATTCGTGTTCATAACATTGATATCGTCTTCTGTGACTAAGCCGAAGAGACCAAAAGGTGTCAGTCTTTTTGTTTGTACGCTGGGAGATGGAATAATATTATCTCTTGCATGGGTTCTCACAGTATTTATTATGTCCGATATTGTTGCTTCAAGATTTTTCAATCGCATTATTTTTAAATTCAAGGGGTCCATTTTTATACAGTTAGTACAATTAGGATAACCAAACTTTAAAATACAATATCAAAAGTTTCATTTAATCTTTGAGTAGGTGTAAGTTCCAATATGAATTTATTAATATCAAGCCATATTACTATCTTTCGATCCTAAACTAGTTTTAATCAACCTGTGTGTTTTCGTATAATTTCATCATAGTTTTTTAAAGTAACACATTATTTCCTACTAAAACTGTTTTTACTTTTAGGGGTTCATTACAGTACCGATCAAATTTATGGGAACGTACTTTTTTCTTTATCTAAACGTAATGTTCTAGTTTAACATTTAGAGGCTTTAATTTTTTATCGTATATTGTTTCTGCTTGTATTTTCATTTTTAATTGTTGATTTCCTGCCGCAAGTTGCATTTCTTGAAGTTGCTTAATAAGACCTGGTAAATATAATGGATAGGTTCGTAACCTTTTATTTTTAGGCATCTTTAAGGGCAACCTTGCCACTCTCCCAAATACTAGTTCATAGGGCGTAAAATTTGTTGCTGCATGTACACTCGTGTTATACGTTAAAGCTGCAAATTTGGCCAGATTGTTCCAGTCATCATGAGTTTTAGAGTAAGTTCTTATAAAATCAGCTAAGGCAGCACTACTTTGTTCTGGTAAACCGTTTGTTTGAAGATGATATGCTGATGTAGTAAGGTGATCCTCAGAGTTGTCATAAGTTGTTTCAATAAATAAGACATGAATGTAGTATGTCTGTTTGACAAGGTTGCTCTAGGCGCACCGTAAACTAATATTAAATTTTGTACGAGTTTATCAGCAAGCGTGCTTGATCTAAGATCAATAATAGGAACAAATATGATGTACTTAGTCAAACTCCACTGTATGGTTAACAAATTAAAATTGCCATTTAGTGTCATTTTCAATTTACCAGCGGTATCAATGGACACCTTATCAAAAGCTTTAATAGGTGTGTCTAAAAGCACCAGAGGTTCTCTTGTTTTTATCTGTTCAACTTTTTTTTAAAGACATTTTCTACACTTGCGAACATAATTGAGAATATTATTCCTCACTCCAGGCCAATAAAAACGTTCTCTCATTTTTGAATACGCTTGGTTTACTTTCTTATATCCTTTAACAGGGCTGTCATATAGTGTTCGTATTTTTTCATTCGGTTCTTAAATTTTTGGAAAATCAATCTTACCAAAACAGATAGTATTTCGTATAGGTGTTTTATCAAATGTTGTTAATAACATTTTTGTTATCAATCCAGGTTCTAATTTGTCTGTAAGATCTCCCCTTCCTGAAATTCGGAAAGTTTCAAGACTTTGTCTAAATAATATTTTCCTGAGTGATTTTATAGCTTTCGTAAGACTTTTCAAAGTTATTAAATCAGTAGGTGTTTTACTCATAACAATTGACAGTATATTATGTAGTCCATAAGATGTTATTAATATTTGGCCAACTTTTCGTTTCTTCGATTTCAAATAATTAAAGTCAATGTTACGTGTTGTCTTGGCACCTACGTGATTTTTAATCCTAAAAAGGCTGTCAGCAGGACAACGAAATTTTGATTTAATGTAAATGAAATGTCAATACATTGTCAAGCTCCACAATACCAAGTTTTTTTCTTAATATCAACTTTTCCGTGATGTTGTTGGTATCTATTGATTGGTTGGAAACAGTTTGAGTCCAACAGTAGCATGAAATCAGGTGCAATACTTCGATTCACTGATTTATTTTTATTGTATTTCGTTTGTTTATTGTTGTTTTCATCTAAGTAATCTGGAGTTTCTTAATGATATGGGGATTAAAAATGTGTTGTACGTCCTTATATATCTGCAATTATTTCATCTAATACAAAATCATTAAAATTATCGGGGTCATAGGTGTCCATTTCAGTTAATATGTCTTGAAATTCGGGATCCAACTTATCTCCATCAAGAAATCTAGTTACTGATAAAAAATCCTTGTTAGCTTGTTCGGGTTAATCATCGTTGTTAGACTTGCCCAAATTTTCTTAAAGACTATGGTTAAATTTTTGTATTAACTTTTGTATTTGTTGATAAGTAACCTTATTATTATTACTTGTCGTAGTTTTAGCTTGGTCTTCAAAAACGTAGTCATTTGAACCTTTGCTAAGTGAAATGTGTGTAGCGCAAATTTCAGTATTTGCCACGTTTGAGTCTGTATCAGTATGTGTATTTGAGTCTACATCCGTTTCAGTCAGTTCTTGTCGTAATCCACTTTGTCTAAGGTCATATACTGGTGGTTGCGTATTTTCTTCTGCCAATTTTTCAGTATCACTCGAGTCGTTTTCGAAAAAAATACTTGTCCTTGATGATGCACTAAGGTGAATCATATTTCTGACTGGTAATCGTGGTATTTCTTGATTTTTAGAACTATTAGGTTTTATTCCGGTGATTTCTGTGTTAGTATTATAAGCGTGTAATGTTGAGGCTACTGATTCTAAAAAATTTACTTTTAATAAGATAGAGTCTATGAGCAATCACACTATGATATAGTTTTGGCCCTTCCTTGTTTGTTTTTGAACCAAGAGGTAGTCCAGGGCCCCTGGCCACGTTAGGTACATCTGTTCCTGATTAGATCATGCTCTTTGGTACTTCTACTGTCTCCTGCAAGGTTGTTGGCAGTGCTTTAGGTTTGATGGTCGTTAAATTAGATGTTCTTTCTATTCTTTTTCTCTGACTTGGTTATTCTATTTTCCTTTTTTCCTCTATTTTTTTTCACCTACCATCACAACTTTTAATAATGGTAATCAGTTATTTATGTTATTTTTTGCATACAGGAACGGTTCTGCTGGATTTCTAGATTATGCATCAGCATTGGTATTGAGTTTCCCTAGCTTGTATTGAAAAGTGTTTTCATAATCGGTGGATTTGAACATTTACCGCATTAAACGCTGTCCCGGGTTTTTCTTGTATGCATTCAATTCAATAGCTCATGATAAGCTACAAAAAGAAATGTATTTCTTAATGAATAAGAACAAAAATGATGAATTGCGTGTAGTGCAGCTAGGCATTCCTTTTCAGTCGTGGAATAATTTATTTCGGCTTCATTTGGAGTTTTTGAAAAAAAAATGACAGGGTGGTTAAACCCATCTTTTTCTTGACTTAATACCGCTCAGATAGCAGAGTCAGATGCATCTGTTGTTAACTTGAATGATTGACTAAAGTCAGAAAATTGTGAAATAGGCTCTTGACATATATCGTCTTTTGGTATTTAAAAACTCTTTTCTTGCACTTCGGTCCATTCAAATTTTTCTTTTTTTTTTTCAATAAATTTGATAATGACTTAGCTATTTCATATAAATCTTTAATGGAATGTCTATAGTATCCTGATACATGAGATCCATTAGTCGTTGGAACGTGGCAGGTGCGGTTTTTAAGCCTTTGGGAATTTTTTTGTATTGGTAATGTCCATGGGATGTCGTAAATGCTGTTTTATACTTATTGTGCTTAGCCATAGGAACTTGATGAAATCTACTTGCCAAATTAACGGAAAAATATACGGATCTTCCTAACTGGTCTATGATATTAGCGATGTTGGGCAATGGATATTCATCATCAATAATTTTTTTATTAAGTTCTTGGAAATCAATTACTACCCTTCACCTTAGATTTCTATGGCTATCAGGTTTTTTTTGGGAACAATCCCAAAAGATAAATTATATGGTGATGACGAAGTCTCAATATTGTTAAGTATTAATATGGATATTATTTTCCGTCGGGATTACATGTGCAACGAGATTACACAGGGTAAAGGGTCTCTCGGTAACAAGAAGATTTCTGGGAATTCGGAAATCAGTCGATAAATTCGGTCTCGTTCTTCCAGGTTGAAGTGACCAGTGCGCACAAGTCCTTTAAGGTCTCTTATTCTATTTTGTTTGTTTTTGATCATTAATCTCTCATATTCGCACCTAGTATCGGGGACAAATTCAGGTGCAATGTATTTGAAAAATAGATTTTCTCTTAGATCTATTTTAATCGTAACATCATCCTCATTAGTGTTGATTGCCATAATATTACATAGACCGTTTTACTTCTTACTATCCTTTCTCCTAGATGCACATCATTATGTCCTACGTCGACTCGTAGTAAGTATCCTTTGGTTAAAATGGTATTAATTAAATAAATTATTATTATTTAATGCGTTTAAGCCTTAATTGTATATTTCGTTAATTTATTAGTGTTTTTTTTCCTCATTAAGGCAAAGTTGTTTCACACTAGGAGTATTTTTACTATGTTCATTGATATGGGGTTGGAGTGTACCTTGGTCGTCTAATTAATTATTTTTTCAGTAAATGCCACTTTTATTAGTTTTATTACCAGTAGGCTTCACAAAATTATTGCCTCTCTAATAAAATCAACTTGTCATATTCATCTTGAAAATACATATCAGATTTTATGTTTCTAAATTTTTCATATTTAGATATACTTGACTTCTAGGGTCGGCCAATGATGTATTGGTCATCAAATTTTTATTGGTCGATTTTATCTTTAAGATACTCTGTTTCTTTGTTAGAATTAAGGGTAGTAGCTAAAATTTGATTTTCCTGCGCTTGTTTCTTAAGTTTTATTGCCGTCAGTTCTTTTTTATCCCTTTCTGATTGCTTTATTTTTCAAGAGTTTTTCAAAAAGGAATAGGGTTCATTACATTATCATCTAATACTATAGCGTTATGATAACACGATAATGTGGTTCGTCGTTTTTTACAAGAGTTTCGACCTAATAGACCGCTATCCTTGATAGAAAAATTGTTAGGGATCTCATGAAAAATGGTCGATTTTTCTTGTACATTTATATACGTTGGTCTTTTAGTTAAAACTGGGTGGAGTGTAATTCCGGTAAGGTTAATAATTTTACTAGTCTCTACAAGTGAATACGAATTTAAGGGGTCCAATTTAATCAGGTTTGTGGTGGCACCATTATCGAACATAAGTGTGATGAAGCGATTTTTCCCTTTTGTGACTGACAACCTTATGGTTGTAGGCTTATGTTCATTACTTGCGCTGAAACATTAAGTCTAAGGGTTGAATTTTGTCTTTGGGAGCTCACCTCTGAACAACGATTAGGGTGAGCCGCCTGAGAGTTTAAATGATGTGGCAAACGGTCATCTCCTGGTCGGTACTGATTCTAAAAATTTTGATTTTGATAATTAGGTTTAAAACTTTGTTAGATATAATTATCATAAATATTATTCTGAAGGTATCTAATATAATTCTGACCTCTGCCCCGATTCTCATTATTATTTCTAAGAATACAATTAGCATTTTTTATAGTATAATAATCGTTAGGATTCTTGTTATCATATTGTCCAAAATTGTTCTGATAATAATTAAATTTTCTCGACTGATTTTGATAACTCTGATTTCTCCTCAGATTCTGATTATTTCCGCGTTAATTATGTCCATTAATATATTTTTAATATTGTCTATTATTATTTTGATACTTAGTGTACTGCCTATTAGAATTTTAATTCTGATTGTTGATTTGTTGTTGATAAACTTGTCTTATTTGATACGATGAGAATGGCTAATCAGGGTATCTATTCTGCTGTTGATGTAAGTTATTTAAATTATTTCTGAAGTCACTGCAAGATAGTTTTTGATATCAAGTGTCCGGGATTATACTCGCTCTCATTCGGCTCTCCAATCTCAACGTATAATCAAAGGTGTCAGCTAAGGAAGCAGGTTCTTTCACGTCTATCTGCTAGCTTATCATAGGTACTAATCCTTTTATGAACATGTCTAACGCCATATCTTTAATTGGGATCATCATATGTGCGTTGTAGGTATTGCCTATATCTTCCATCAAAGCGTTTTCAGAACCATTTAGTAGAAGGTTTACTAAATCATAATATTCGCCAACCAATCGGCATTGTCACTGATACACTTTCTGCAGCTGAGTTTGATAGTAACCAATGGTTTTCGCTATCGCATTTATTTTTTTTTCATGTATTATAATTGCTCAAGGTTTTTGTTGAAGTCTTGGCCATCTACACTTATACGTGCGGCACCTCCCGAATATTGTAACACTGCCCTTTGATACAGATCTTTTTTGATCGTCTCTAACCCAACTTTCTCTGTTTCGAACATCTTGAATATAGTCCTTGAGCGGACTATTTTTCCCATCAAATATAGAGATGGATTTGATTGCATGGTAAAACAAAAAATTAGTGTTGAGGGACTTTATCTATTAAATGTTAATTAGATACATACATATTTAAATAATAACGATGACCATGATTTGACATGCTACACATAATTAATTATGGATAATAGAAAGAAATACTGTTCTTTTTGATGCGTGTGTACAGAAAAGTATATATATATATATGTACATCGCCGAGAGTATTAACAAGAACTTCACCAAAGATTTCCCGGTAGATGAATATACTTAGTGCTAGTGTTGTCTGTTGTGGCGTGTGGAAGTAGTCGTCTTTTATCACCCTACTTTAGTGTCTTATAGTCAACCCAAGTCCCCTATCACAATTTACTAGGTAAACAAAACGTCAAGTATAACAGATTTCAAATATAAAAGTAAGCCACGACGCTGAAACCGTCACATTTATGGTATGCCACGTCTGAACTATAATTTGAATGGCTGCTATTTTAATAAGAAATATAAATAGTTAACACACAAATTTTGTCTTGTGATAGTCATTCGCCTTGTGTAGCGTCAACTGTGGCTGCAACGTGATAGTGACCCAGCGAAAATGGTATTAATGAGTGCTTGTAATAACTTTAAAAGGCTATTCAACATCGATAGCTGTACGATACTACGACTTGCTGCAATTGGCGCTGCACAAGACTTGGAACAAAGAAATCTCTTTCCGAATACCACAAAAGTAAAATTATAAATAAAAGTGAAACACACACGTTAGTCGCAATTCCGGCTAACGTGTCACAAACTTGACACTTTTTCCTTTGTGGATTAGGAGGAAGCACGATGGTCACGATGAATATTATATTAAAAATTTCCATATATTTGTGTGTTTGTGAGTAATTTTCTGCCTACGTCTTTATAAAAAACTCTTGTTCCGCGAAAACAGTTAATTCATTAAATTGTGTATTTAATTGAATTTTAAAATTATTGCACTTCTGCTGAATGTTAAATTCTTAATTGTAAAAACTATTTTTCCGAAGCGTACATACTGCATGTGTTTAATATTTTTTTTGTGTAGAATTAGTGTTAGGTTTATGAGAATTATAGTTATGTTATAATTGGTTATTAACAGAATCTAATTTTTTTTCTAGAAAAATTTTCTCAGCTAATAGTTTTTGCAAGTCAAGAATGTTCACTATTGAAGCAGGACTAAGAGAACGAATTGCTTTGATGAGCATATTCAGGATAGGAATAGATAGACCGTTTTAGTTAGGGTGTTAAATTTAGGTAGGGTGTTTAATATTAAGGTGTATACTTATCTAAATAAATAGTACAAGAGATCAAGAATTTTTATTTTTGTACTTTTATTTAATACGAAATTCTATCTTATTTTTTTTAATTTTTATAACAGTAAACTTTTTATGTTTATTTTATCGTTTATTTATAAATGTATTATTATTTTTTTTTTAATTTCTTTTTTAGCTACAACCGAATATCTCATAAACTATTTTCTGCATAAGGACACAGCATATACATGTCTGCACACACCGCACTATATACGGTGTTACTTTTTTTGAATGATGTTCATGGTTTCTTTTAAAATAGGAATAAGAGATCGTATAACAAACAAACAAACAGTAAGAGACTTAACCAATGCTATCATTTTTGTTAACTGACTATTACTATCATTTAACCTTGCCTTCGATTTAAAAATGAAGGTTGTGGATTGCAGTCTCACGCTCCTTCACAGGCTGCAGAACCCGCAAACTCTCCAACTATTTGCCTATTGAAGAAAGATAAAAGATAAAGAAAGAGAGGCAATGTGTGTAGGTATTGGGGAATATTAAATCGATTCACCTTATTTTTCTTTCCATAGAAATTATGTACCTTTTCAATCGCTCTTCATAAGATTGTTACTATTCCCTGTGATGTATGAATATATTAATGGGGCTTTGCACCTCTACACGCTTCGCGTGCTTCGCTGAGTTCTTTCGTGCGGGCCCCTTGCAAAGTTTCCCTCAGACGACTTGGTCATCCATCCTACTGGGTACTATTTACAGGGCACAGCGATTGTATCAAGCACACGCCAGCTATTACCAAGTTTAATGGAAAGATGTTTTTCCAATAAACCATCTAACTTACTGTACCGATCTTTTTATAACCAACAGTGACTTTACCCAATGAGCTGGACAGGTATTGGCTTTCCTTCGCAAAGGAAGCCCCTGGACGTCCAGACATCACCAGAAAAAATCTACTATTCGTTTTAAAAATTCGGATAAGTGGTGTTTCGGCATCCCGGATACTCATCCCATCGGAAAAGACCGAGAAAAAGTCTCGATAATTTTTGAAGGGACTGGAACCCACGACCCCTAAAGTATCTCCGGCTAGGAGGCTGGCACGCTAACCATTAAGCCATTAAAGCTGGTCAAGATATAAACTATATATATTATATATATATATAAATATAAACATCACTTATTTTTACACTGTACGCTACGAAGAAAACTATTAACTTAAATATTTTCTCTGTGTTATGTACAACATTTTCATGATAGAAATTTTATGAACAAATTTTTTTTACTGATTTATATTTTAATTTACATTTTATTTAATTAATGAACTTTTGATTTTTCAGCTCTTCACCATGATCTTGTGTGCTGATGATCAGTTTTTAATTACATATTTAGTTACTAATATTTTCACTTCAATTTGTACATTTATTTTATTTTAAAAGATTTCTACATAGTTTTTTACTAATTGCCATAACAAATTTTCAATTATTGCCATAATTGTTTTTAAAAATTTTATCATTACTAATGTGTACTTGAATTATATAAAATAACTGTATCAAATTTCTTAACTTTTGTAAGACTTGACTGGTTATGTACAAGAGTTGATTGTTCGTATGAAGGACAGAAAACCAACTGTCCTTTTTCCTCTAAATCTACATAACATTGCTCGAACTCACAACTTCTACTCATCTGCAGCTTATGAAGCTGTTAGGCGTAGTTTTCTCAAATGCTTACCTTCACCACAGACACTTAACAAGTGGGACTGTTTCACTGATTATAAAGAGCTCGGGAGCTCGTACACACTCTGTCTACGACAATCAGGTGAGATATCACCGGAGATCTCAGATGACTATCTCATGCCAAAAACTCACTTGAAATCTTAGCTGAGAGTTTATAAATAGTATCTTCACGATAAAAAAAAAAAAAAAAAAAAAAAATAGAAAGCTGCCCCGTTAATATTACTGTTACATTACTGGCGCGTTGGACTTTTATTGAAACTATTGTGTTTGTTGGTGAAGTGTTACAGTAAAACAAGTAGAGTTCTAATAGTTGAATAATAATTAATTAACTTAAATGTTTTGTTTATAAAAAAAATCTAATTTTGTTTATCTACACATTAGTTTCAATGGTGGTATTTTCTCGCCAAGAGACCTTTTTTTATATTTTTCTTATTTCTTATTCTTTGGTTACTTTACAAATAAGTAATATTTGCTTAAGGGAGTGAGTTTTTTATTCATGCATGCTTGACTGCACTTAATAATTAATAAATAAATAAATATCTTTAATGAATAAATATCAAGATACTTTAAAATATAAAATGAAAAAAAAAAAAAAAAAAAAAAAAAATTCGACGCCTAGTCTAGAACCTATGATCATTGGGTCCAAAACAAAACGCGCATCCAACTGAGCTAACACTAAATATAATCCGTATACCTTAAAACTTACATACGTTTATAGAAGGTACCAGAGCTTAACCTTTACTTATTTAAGCTTCTGTTGATTCTATTTAAATTTCAGTTTTGTATTAAATGTACTTGGATATTTCAGTTTTCCTTAATTTTTGAAGAAAAGCTTTTTAGCGTGGGCCTGCAAGCGCAGCAGGACTCTAGAAATTAGCTTGTTGAGTTTTCGTTAATGTTTAAATTTATAATGAATCCAGGTATACGATTGCATTGGATAACTAAGGATGAGCTGCTTGGAATTTTGTTTAATTAGGTAATAAACAAAAGCACGGACAAGCGAGCGCGTTGGGTCGTTAAGGAATACTGGCTTGGGAGTTTGTAGGTTTTTCAAGCAAATAAAACTGCAGAGAAGTGAGCGCAGTGAATACTGGGAATACGCTGTTTAGGATTCAAGCGATTATAGGTAGAATGTTATTTAAATACCAGTAATTTTACTTGGTTAATAGAGATTGTTTACTTGAGAGTAGATAAAACTCGTGTTTACACTAAAAAGCATAAAAAACATTTAACGCAGTGGGTTATGGGAGATTAGGTATTTGGATTTTATGTTTTCGGTCTTTGCGCGCTGTGTCTTCGAGTTTCGGACGTTCAAACGACGCGCAAATGCTTGGCCAATCAAAACCTGGCTGCGCACAAGTGTGTGCGAGTTCTCAGCACGATCTCGGCACACGTCTGGAGCCCCCTTAAAATGATTAATTTATTTCCAAAATGAACGCGTAAATTGCATATTCGCGATGAAAATTTTCAAGTTTTGTTAAATTTTGGCGAAAATATATATTTGGCCAAATGTTAGCTAAACACACTTAATGAGAAAAGCCTCCCTATCTAAAACCATCAGGTGAGATCTTATCTGAGATCTCAAGTGACTATCTTATACCTTAAACTCACCTGAGATCTGAGCTTAGATTTTATTAAAAGTTTCGTGACTCAAAAAAAAATTTTTTTTCAATTAATTCTACAATATTAAAAGCTGCGTCGTTAATGATATTATTTGAATGGTACATCAAAAAACATTTAAAAGTGTTTTATGTTAATTTTTAAAAATGAAATGAATTAGTCAAATTTTCAGATGAGATTATCATCTGATTCTCTGATGATGATGATTCTGCTGATGATGATTCTCATTTGATATCTCATTTGAGAAATCACCTTAGATCTTAATTGGGAATCAAAGAATTTTTTTTTTAATTCGTTATGAACCACTTAAAAGACGTTCTAATAATACGAATGTTCTAATAATTTCTAAAAATACGAATAGCAAGTATTTTTAACTAAATTTTCCATCGTTTGTACAGCTCGCAATCACTCAAGTTCTGACTTCTAGTATTTCTAACTTAAAATTCAGAATAAAGCCTCTGATAAATCATAAGACATTGTTTATTATTACATGCACAATAAATAAAAATTATAAATATTATAAAAAATACGAAGGACGAGTGTTTTTCATACCGATTTTTCATCGTTCGTGCAGCTCGTGATCATCCAATTTTCTACTTCCAATGGTTATAACTTTAAATTTATAAATTAGGCCTTGCTAGAATTAATAGACATAGTTAATTGTTGCATTAGCAATAAATAAAAATTCAAAAGTCAGTAAACAATATAGACGACGATTGTTTTTCCACCGATTTTCCATCGTTTGCGCAGCTTGCTATCACCCAAGAACGTACTTTTAATGCTTATAACTTGTGACGATTGGACTATATGTAAGTCCGAAATCATAAGTCGCGCCTGGCAACGGCAACGGCAACGTTTTCCGTCGATCACACGATTGGCAACGGTGCTTGTTTGGGTCGTGAGGGTCTATGGCCCGTTGAGTATACGGAACCTCTCTTTCGATCAAGAGCCGGTATAGCAAACACATCGCGCTTACGATACGTTGCGAATTGTACCTTGAAGGGTTGCAAGGCGAAACTACGTCCAGCGTCTTTTGCACCCGGCTCTGGAAGATCGTCGCATCTGCCCATAGGTATTTTTTCTTCTTTATATATATGATTAATCTGTGTTTTTGGTCCCGTATCAGCAGATGCCTGAGCAAGGGTGGCGCTCAATTGACTGACAAAGCGATGAGGCACATTGGCCTCACAAATTGATTGCAATCATTACAATTCTGTAAGCTTAGTGGTAATAAACGCCATACAAATCAATTCGTAGATTCTAGTGTTCTCGCTATCAATTCCCATCCAAGCCCGTATATTCCATAAAAACCTTACAACATAAAAAACAAAGGCTTATCTTAACTGATTAGACATTGTTTATTATTGCACAAACAATAACTTAAAATTTAATAAATCTGAAGGTAATACGGAGAGCAAGTGTTTTCTACCAATTTTCCGTCGTTTGCGCTGCTTGAACACTGAATTAGAATTCAATGCCCTCTTAACCAAGCAATTGGCTCTATTTGACCTGGCCCGGATTTTTGACCCAACTAGTTGATTGTCCCCACTCGCCATCCGTGCCAAACTTAAACCCAGGATCTTTGGCTAGCAGGGCTTGGATGGGAAGAGCCTATTCCTGAGCCATGGGCATAACAATGGAGAGATCTTTTGATACACACTTAGGAAGTGCAGAACATCAGCATACCTTGATGGTTTGGCGGCACTTCAACGTACACGATTCAGCTGCACGTATTTGGTGATGCCAGCAATCGCGCTATGGCTGCTTGTGTTTATGTTCAAGTTGCAGACGGCGCAGGCGAGGTGCTTACTCATCTGCTTTGAGCCAAGACAAGACACGAGCTTAACCCCATCTGAACCATCTGGATGACTATCCCTCGTCTCGAACTTCGTCCGGCCCTCATCGCGGCGCGTCTTCTTCGCCTCGTCGCTGGCAGTCTTAAGTTGCCACTTAGCACCTTGCCACTTGGGCTGACTCCTGCGTATTTCGTGACTAGCTTTATACTACAGACCCAACAAAAAATGATTTTGTGGACAACTACATTGACCATATACACAGTCTTACCACTGACGAGCCGTGGCGTCACGTTCCAACCAAAGAGAATTCAGCAGATGTTGGTACCCACGGGACCGAGTGTTGAAGTTTGGTCGAGTCCAGACTCTGGTGGTCGGGTCCACTCTGGTTGAAAAGTGAGAAATAGCCGATGTAGCAGCAGTGGCAACGACAGCAGCACTGCGATCCCACCCCAACCCTTATGAGCAAACAGTGGCCTGTCTGGTGACACAAACTGAGCCAGGGGACCCCCTTTTGAGGCATTTTCTAATTTTAATTACTTACTCTATGGCTTCGTGAGTCTCCGACGCTTAATCATGATCAAACGAGGTTCGGTCATTGCAATTAGAGCTCCGATCACTGCAGCAGACTACCGACGGACCTTTTCTACCTGTGAGTGTCTAAGTCTCTTAAGAGACTTCAAAGCTAAAATGCAGTACTTAAAACAGAAGGAGTTTGTCAGCGCTGACAGCCGCTTCCGCTTCCTGCAACCTATAATTGATGAGGACGGTTGCTTGCAAGTTGGAGGTCGTTTGTGTCACTCGTTGCTTAAGGTAAAATGGGGTATAGTGGGACAACACAAAAATTGCAGGGTATAGTGGGACAGGAAGAGAAAATCATAACTGGTAAATTCATTTGTCAAAAAATGCCCTTAAAAAGAATTTCCTAATATTCCTTTATCTCTTAGCTAGATAAAACTCCAAAAAATTTTTTGTGGTAAACATTCAAGAGAAAATAAAAAAAATATTTTATCTAGCTGTCCAAGCACTTGTTTGAAGCATATGTCTTAAATGACGCGTTTCGCCCATTTTAGGTGTGACACTTAAGTTAATTATGAAGATGATATATCGAAAATAAAATTTTTTTGGTACGTTTAAACTATTTATACGTAATAATATGACAGTAAAGAACAAGTTTTATTAACGAGATCTTAAAAATAATTACTTTGTCATAAAATATAGTATGTCCTAGTATACCCTTATTTTCTGCAAACACCATGTAGAAGTGGGACGAGGCTTATCGTTGCTGCTCCACTCCTGCATCTACTTTTTTAAAAACTAAGTAGTAGTGGGACAAGTACTTGGCAAGACCAAATTCTGTTTTTAATGGCTGTGATTTCATGCTTTTTATAATAGTAATCATGCGAGTGTCATCAGTCTGATTTTTAATGTTAAAATTGAACTAAAATATACTTGTAGGATTAGTAGTTAAATGAATGAAAGCATTAGTACCAGGTAAATAGACATAATCCGATACCTAACCTCACTGAAATCTGTATTGATGCATCCTACCCAATGTAAAAAAATACAATTTTGCAGAAAATGATAGATATTATCAATAATTAATTTTCATAACACTCGTATTGAAGAAAAAAAAAAAAAAAAAAAAAACTATGAAAAAAATCAATACCTCTGAAAATTGTCAACAAAAAAATACAGGTGTTTGTTTACTCACATTATATTTCTATTTGGTATTTCAGCCTTTAAAATTTTCTTCTTATCTCCACAAAAAAATCAAATAATTATCCTTTGAAATATATATTTTCTGTACTCAATCTTAATTTTGAGATCAAAAAAGAAGCAGCAAAGGAAAACCGACGCGTGGCGGTTATTAATGATTATACATTACTTAGAAAAAAAAGAAAAAGAGAAATCATTGAAATAGCAGCAGGGAATAATTAATAAACAAGAAAAAGTAGAGAAAAAAATGCTCAAAAGTATGAAATAAATTAAAACAAGAAGTTTTAAGAAAGTAAAAAAAAACTGTTAGGAACAAAAAAAGAAATTAACTTCAAAATTGAAAATTAAAAAAGAAATTTGAAAATAAGAAATTCGGAATAAGAATTATGACTCAGCAGTACAGGAAATATAAAAATGTTCATCTAAATTAGAAGACAATGAAAAAGCATTATCTGCGTGTTAAGTTCAATTATTGCAGAGCAAAATAAAAATAAAAAAATAAAAATTTTTAAACCTTAGAAACTAAGGTTTGTTTAAAACCTCTGTTTACTATTATTATTTCCATAGTTTGTATTATAAATAATTATACCATTTAGTTTGTTATATTATACAATGTTTTTTTCTTTATTATTAACGAACATAGTAAGAAGAAATTTTGTGATATCATTGAAAAAAGATATATATAAAAAGCAGTCCCTATTAATCTATTATTTTTTAAATTTATACACCCTCAAACGTGATAATTTATATTTTTTAAATAAAAATTGTGTTCTTACACATGCAAATAATATTGCCACATACCGTAGCACTACTACCATATACAGTGTCCTACTACTGCCGTAATCCTTAAAGACTATGTCCCACTACTGCAGATTTCACGACTCATTTGAAAAATTATTTAATTAAAAGGATAATGATAAATACAGTCATTAACTATTGTTTCCTACAGTAAAGACCTATATTTTCAATGTAAAAAAAAGTTTTGGTGAATTAGCATCGGTGGAACTTTAAAATTAAGAAATGAATATTTTTTACTTAAAAAAAGTGTCCCACTATACCCCGTTTTACCTTACCAACGACGAAAAGCACCCTCTCATAGTCGATAGACAGAGTCACCTCGCTCAATTGATAATACAGTGGGCGTACACAAAGTGTTTGCACGGAGGCTTTCGGTCGACCTACGCAAGTGTCCTCCAGTGCGCATGGATCGTTGTAGGACGGTCGCGTGTCCATTCTGTTCTACGCCAGCGAGTCTTATACTCACGGCTCAGCGCCCGTCCAGGGTCCCAAGCAATGAAAGCCTTTCCAGCCCAACAAGTCACCCCATCACGACCATTTAGTATCTGCGGCATCTAATATATGGGACCATTTGCTCTCCTTTACTCTAAGGGGCGAGGTCTCGTCACCGTGAAAGGTTACACCGCCGTCTTTGTTTTCTTCAGCACTAAGGTCGCACACTTCGAAGCCTAAGGAGATCTCTCAACGAAAAACTTTCTCAGGATTCTGGAGCGATAATGGCACCAACTGCCAGGGTGCAAATAACGAGCTGAATCGTCTCCACCATGAGGCTACGTTGGATTGGAACTGCGTGCATGAATATTTCGCTAAGAAAAGTATAACTTGGTGCTTTATTCTACCATCCGCTCCTCACTTTGGAGGGCTTTGGGCGGCTGAAGTGAAGTCTGCGAAGGCTCACCTTCGACAGATCATTAGACCCTACAAGCTCACCTATAAAGAGTTTAGCACACTACTTATAAAGACAGGAATGACACTTAATTGTCGTCCAATGGTGCCATTGTGTGGCGACTTGAATGATCTCGAGGCTCTGACACCCAGACCCTTTTTATAGGTGAGTCTCTGAAGGCGATCCCGCATCCTGGTACTACTGAATTGTCAAAATTGGATCAAGCCACACATTGGAACCTTGTCCGGGGACTGTGAGATCATTTTTGTCGCACCCCTATAAAAAATGTCAGCGCTGAAGTCAGTCACAAACTACATCATTGATTCTGAGTTTATTCCATGTTGAATCAATGCTGATTAAGCATTGAATCAGCGTTTGTTAAAAACATTAATAGTAATTAACTTCAAAACAGTAAATTTTTCATGTTAGCATTGCAATTTGCAACTAAAATAGATTATTTTAAAGCTTACAACCTGTTACAACAACATTTTCTCCAGTTAATAATAAGTCAACGTTGATTCAACGCTAAATCAGCATTGATTCAACATAGAATAAACGCAGAATCAACGATGTAATTAACGACTGATTTCAGCGTTGATTTATCACTGACATTTTGGATAGGGACTAGAGTCGCGAGTATCTGCATTCTCTGCAAAACGAGCCAAGTGAAGCCGCCCGAGGGCCAATCTTCTTTGAATATGGCTATAAAAATTACAATGTTTTCATGCTGCTCAAGTTGTGTACGGTGTGCGGATTTAGAGACCAAATATCTGAAAGTTTTCCATGGTGAGAGGGGTAAACAAAGACACCCCAGGAATCAGCGGGTTCTCATCCATTAATAAAACTACATCTGACCTTTCAACTTCTCTCGCTGGTCTCCTTAATAAACAAACCTGTGAATTTTTCCTTATTTTACAGCAAGCTTTAAAAATTGAGTTGGGAGCTCAGCGGGCCCCATGCATACGATTGCACCTGATTAAAAGGACAAAGACAGCGATTGAGTTTTCCTTTACTTTGCGAGAGACATGAGGTTTGCATGGCAGCGGCAGGGGAGAGTGTAGAAAGCTCTATTTTCACGAAGGAGTACATTTCCCACCAAAAAAAAACTCATTTTAATTATTGTAATTATTTTCTCTCAAGTAGAATTTTCTGAGCCATCAAGATCTGCAAGCAGTTAGGGAGGCTCTCCACCTACTACCCTAGTCAAATGTAGAACTTGCAGTTACATACGCTCACATGACTAGCGATTACCAATCAGTCTTTTAAAACGTTATAACATCAATTATACAATGGTAAGGTGTTTATTTAAAAAGCTTATTGCAAAGAGAATACCTAAAACTATAAGCCTGTAGTTTTTCTGTAGTCAAAGTCATTCCCTCGCAAACAAAACGTGCAATTTAGGGTCATGCAAGTGACTCTTTTCATAAGGCCTGTGTTAAATTTTCAAAGTTTGATTTTGATTTATTTGAACTTTTGTATAGTAACCAGTGCTCATATAACAATTGTAGATTCATAATGACCTCATTTGTAAAACTTTAAAATGTGAAGACTATAAGTCATTTTTTTTAAAGGTGGAGGTGGTTCTAATTTATATGATATTTTGTAGAGACTTCTTTTGTAGTACAATAGGTAAAAGTTGTTATTAAGCTAATTTTGCTTATAAAATTGGAAGTAAACAGGGGTAAATGACCCAATTACTACGCAAGCACTACTTGCTGCGTTCTCGTCGCAGTAGTACGGATTAAGAAAAAAAGACTCGAAAATTCGTCTGCTCAAACATAATTAGTTTGGACTTTAATAACGTTCAACCTGGAATTATACTTAACATCATGACATACGAAATTGCTTGACTAAATTACTATTAACAAATTGAACCTACAAAACTTTTAAGTTGTAAGTAGTGATCGGGTCTGGGCTGCAACATGAAAACTTTATGGGAGATACCCGCACAGCAACTGTGGGTGCGCAGTAACTAGTACTAATTTTATAATCATGCGCAATTAAACAAGCAAGTGATATCGACAATAAAACAATTATTTAAAAAAAAAAAAAACGTTACAGAAAAAGAATTATCGTTTCAATCGCATAAGATGCTGCGAATTAAATTAAAGTGAAACTACTCTAATTTACATCAAAAATTGTAGAGAAGTAAGCAATTAACAATTTGGTAGTCGAAAATTTCAGTTCACAGCGATTAAGTCATTCACTCCTACATTACCTCGAATTAATTTCAGTTTTAATAGTTTTATTCTCAAGATTTATGATGATAAACCAAACCAATAATCATGAAAAAATATGTTGAGAGCATATACTGAGCCTGTACCTAAAACTTCCAGTAAGATCTGTCACGTTTGGTCTCAGTAATAATTGAGATATGAAATTAGCTCCTCGGCTGATGAATTTTCGCTTAAAATCCCACCCATGAACTCCTCCGTTTTGAATATATCGTGTCCCTGTGACTATATCATAATTGCACTCTTTTTGTTTCCTAATCATTTCAGAGATGAATTTAGGCTAAAAAAAACGGTTATTGCATAATTCAATCATTCTTAACACAGAACCATAAGTTTGTATGCCTATAAAATTTTTAATCCCGATATCAGTAAAAAAACTTACATGATGAGACAGGTCGGCATCCATAATAACAATGAATTCACCTGTAGCATGTAGAATACCATGCTTATATGCTGTACCGAGGCCTAATTTCTTATTTCTTGGTCTTAAAACAATTTTATCACTGCCATACAAATTCTGAAGTTGTTTTGCCATGTGCAGAGTACCATCTGGAGAACCATCATCAATAATAATAATTTCATACAAGACTTGTCTACAATAAATATTTAATTAATAATACGATTACGATGAATCACTGTAGAATGATCGAAACACTAACACAATATTTAAAGATTCTACGTACAATTCATTCATGTGCTTGACGAGAAGCCAAATCATGATAGGTATATTGTCCATTTCATTATACGTTGGTAATAGTATGGAATACTTCATAGCTTACTAGAGAATGATATTTTCTGTAATCTTAATTTAAATGTTAAAAGTATTGATCCCCTTAATTTGAAAGCTTGAACTTAAGAAGAGTACCTCAACCACGAAATTCATTGCTTCGTTCTTTTTCTTCTTACCTTCAGTATCCGCTATGTGTAACCACCTGTGCTCTGTGCTGCCGCCCTCGTGGCCACCTGCAGAAATCAGAAATGACTTAGGCTCTGTTCGGAAATGATACGTTGGTTAAGTTTTTGGTTGGTACCTACCCCCACCCTGGCTTAACTAACTGACCGTGCGTTCGCACATGTAAACAATAGTTAATCAGCTGGTCACGTTTTGGCGCACTTTAAGCGCTTTTAAGGTTAAAAAGAGGACTTGAAAGCGCTCAAAGTGCGCCAAAACGTGATCAGCTGATTAACTATTGTTTACATGTGCGAACGCACGGTCAGTTAGTTGAGCCAGGGTGGGGGTAGGTACCAACTTAATACTTAACCAACGCATCATTTCCGAACAGAGCCTTAGGCTGCAGTCCCGTAAGGCAGAATAGACCGACACAATAGAACGAGCGGCATTGAAACAGCCTATGAATGCTATTGCGCTGCTTTCTATTTCGTTGCATCAGGGTCCGTACCATATAACTATTTTTCTGTACATCGGCAGACTTGTGAAGTTGGCGCCCGTAAATATTAAATATTAATATTTTGCACCCATTCAGGGCTTAAACGATTCCTCCTTACTTGCGGATTTATCCTCCACTTGAATTTTTATTTGCGGATCAATAGTTTGCGAGATATTTGCAAAATAAAAAGTCGAAAATGGGCGCGGCGCTGAAGTATAAAAAACTTTGTTGTAAGTGCTAAATTGGGTTAAAATCCAATTCTACCTGTACGATTCGATTCCTCCTCATTTGCGGATTACGTAGGTATATAAATTAATGTAATTAAATGTCACAAAGTTTGTAAATAATGAATTTAATTATAGAGTGAGAGAATCTAGTAACTTTTGTCTAGTGACTTTTGGTCCAGTGCTCCGTTCCTGTTGTTCGGTACATGTCGTTGACTCCGTACCGCGGGTTCTACAAAATATTTATCTGAAGCCGTACCATACAACTTTTTTTAGCTTCGCGGGCCTATATTATAACATAGGCCGATGTACAGAAAAATAGTTATATGGTACGGCCCCAGAATAGAAAACTTTAGTAGGTATTAATCTATTAATTATTAGTTATAAGTTGTTCAGCTTTTGGATCAATACACATACACACACACACATTTTTCGATGACTATGCAATCTAGTGTAAGCCCATTTAATAAACATTTTTTTAAATTAAGTACTTGTAAATTTATTACTGGGGCTGTGTTTACATAGGCTCCATTTGTAGTCTGTTAAGGTCACGTGATCATTTATGATAAGTGCGAGTGAGACGGTGACATCGTGCTGTCTCCCTCGCACTTATGATAAATGATCACGTGACCTTAACAGACCTAATAATAGAGCCTTAGGCGAACACAGCCTGTGTCACTTTTATCCGTTTCCACTGGTCGGTAACTTGATCTTCAATTCGCCTGATTAATCATTTAAGCGCGAAATTTGAATGCTTGAGCTGTTTTCTAAAACTTGCCCAAACAAAATTATTACTCGTGTGCTTAGCTGTGGCTTGTCTTGTAATGATTGTAGCTGTACGGCTACTTTTTAGTTGTGTTGTTATTTGTTTCTTGAATAACAACAAATATTAAAATTTTGCGCGTAATGAATAAATATCAGTCCACAGTGTTTGCCACAATAGATTCCAGATATTAGATTCTTAAGATGAAAAATCTGTACCTATTGACAAATAAATTTTTCCTTTAGTTTGAAGTATGCAATGTATGTGTGTGTGGATTGACCCAAAAGCTGAATAACTTATAGCTAATAATTAATAGATTAATACCTACTAAAGTTTTCTATTCTGATAAATATTTTGTAGAACCCGCGGTACGGAGTAAACGACATGTACCGAACAACAGGAACGGAGCACTGGACCAAAAGTCACTAGACAAAAGTTACTAGATTCTCTCACTCTATAATTAAATTCATTATTTACAAACTTTGTGACATTTAATTACATTAATTTATATACCTACGTAATCCGCAAATGAGGAGGAATCGAATCGTACAGGTAGAATTGGATTTTAACCCAATTTAGCACTTACAACAAAGTTTTTTATACTTCAGCGCCGCGCCCATTTTCGACTTTTTATTTTGCAAATATCTCGCAAACTATTGATCCGCAAATAAAAATTCAAGTGGAGGATAAATCCGCAAGTAAGGAGGAATCGTTTAAGCCCTGAATGGGTGCAAAATATTAATATTTAATATTTACGGGCGCCAACTTCACAAGTCTTACATCGGCCTATGTTATAACATTGGCCTGTGAAGCAAAAAAAAGTTATATGGTACGGCCCCAGGGATCAGGGCCATCAGGGGGCTTATCTTCGGACCGCTTGTGTTTACATGGAGCTGGGTCCGTAGTGTCCGTACAATATACCTTTTTTTGCTTTGCAGGCCTATGTTATAACATAGGTCGATGTACTGTAAAATAGTTACATGGTACGACCCCAGATGGAGCGCAATAGAGCGAGCAGGATACATAAGGTTTGTTCGAGCCCCCCTAGGTGCATTTCAGTTCGGTTCGGTTCGGTCGGTTTTGGGACCAAAAAACATGAAAAAACACGCGTTCACGAGAGTTGGTTTCAGAACCAAAGGTCCGAAGATAAGCCCCCTGATGCAGCGAAATAGAAAACAACGCAATAGCATTCATTGGCTGTTTCTATGCTGCTCGTTCTATTGTGTCGGTCTATTCTGCCCAATAGCGTAATAGAGCGTGCAGGATAGAATGGTCCCCGTAAGCGACTGTGTTAAGACTATTGCGCAGCGCAATAGGGCCATCCTGCAGCGCTATAGACTTAAAACAGCCGCTTACGGGGACAATTCTATCCTGCATCATAGACATATGAAAAGTGGACTGCTCGTTCTTCTATACGGCGCTGATTCAGTGTTTGGTGAGGCGGATATGATTTGGCATTTTTGTCACTAGGACCTATATATATATAGCTACAGATCCTAGAGAGAAAAATATAAAAGCTGAATAGGAGTAGGGAGAAAGCCAGTGGTTCACGTGTAATCCGCAATCCGCGAACGCGGTATAAGGTATCTACATAGGTATTGAGTTCCGCGTGCACGGACTCTCCCACTGTTGCTGCATCCGCAATCTGCGTATACGCGGTACAATACTGCTCTAAAGTGGGTGCTCCACGTGCGCGGACTGTCCAGCTGTTGCTGCATCCGCAATCTGCGTACGCGGTACAAGACACCCATATACAATAAGTGACTTACGGACTTGTAAGGAATTGGGATCAGCTGCGCAATCTCTTGGCTGTTTGAGAAAATCGTACCATTTTTATGTGTACTCTATCCATCTATGTGTTTATTGTAAACTCGTTCTCAAAGTCTGCTCGAGCCAACCTGATGGCAAAAAAGCACCAATCTAGTTTGGGGCACAATATCGCCGACCCGTTGAAGCCCCTTGGTGGCTGTGGCCTATACGAGCTCTTGTTATGACTTGAGCCTGGGTCACGTAGCAAGAAGGTGTAGATGCAGTGTTTGTATTGTCAGTAGAATTCCATCGTCATAGGATTAGAGATAAAGTTGGCAACGCTTACAAAATGCGTAGAGACCTTACAACGCGACTCTACTCACTCCACGCATTTTGTAAGAGTTGACAACTTTATCTCCAAATCCATAGCGATGGAATTCTACTGGCAATCAGCGTTGGCCACGATGGTCAAAAGTTTTAAGTTTGATGCCGACTGCAACGTTCAGAGTGCTTCTTTATCAGCGCCGCCGCCGGCCAAGCTGTGAACTATCGCTGTAAACGATACATAGATATATGCACATGCGTACATCAGTGATAGATCATATAGCTTGACCAGCGGTGGCGCTGATGAAGAAGCGCTCTGAAGCCTCTGAAGGTTGCGGTCGGCATCAAACTTTTGACCATCGCGGCCAACGCTGCTGACAAAGTGACAATACGAACACTGTGTAGATGGCGTGCTCCAACCTTTGGCTATGACCTTGGACGATCGGTCCGTTATCTTGTTAGGTGCTAATGCACGAGGTATCCGTCACTCTTCTTTGCGGCTGGCTTAAGTCTCGTCGTTTCATTCATGGAGCAGACGTTTCGGTTGCCTCTACTTCAAGGTGATGTCCAGGTCTTCCTTCCTTGGAGATGATGTCCAGACTCCTGGTGAAACTGTTCACAGGAACACGATTATTTCTTGACCACCACTAAACTCACAAACAACTCAGGGGTACCCGCCTTAGGGTTTTATAGTGGGGACACCTTGAACACTTGTATTGACGTGGAGCACAGCTAGTCCCGACTCGCCAGAAGCTAATTCGTTGGCACTCCGGAGGCGAGTTTCAACAGAGCAGAACGGGTCGATTAGTTAAGTCTTAAGGCTTGCGGCAAGTTGGTTCTGGTTTGTTTTTGACTTATATGAATTTCACTTCCCATCCCCAACCTCCCGGAGTATCAGAAATCCTTATTGTCGACCTTATGGGGAACTTCCTATCCTGCTCGCTCTATTGCGCACCATGTGACTGCGGCCTTATGGAGAAATTCCTATCCTCATAGAGGTATAAGAATAGAGCACGCAAGAGGTATGTCAGCCTGTAAGCGGCAGCGAGATCAGCGTAAAAAGAGACAGCTGCACATAAGAGGAATCGTGTCCTTGTCTAGCCAAGTGCTGTGATCATAGAGGTATGAGAATAGAGGAGAAAAGGGGGCGTGATATGCGACAGCAGAATTCGCTACGTAACGGGGCATCTGTCTTTGTCTGGCAGTTATGTTATTGGTCGAGTCATACATGAGATTGAATCAACAGTAGGATTCAGGACGAAGAAGTAGCCAATAACGTGGCTTTGGCAACAAGGACAGATGCCCCGTTACACTTAGTTATGCTGTCGCTGCCGCTAATGGGCTAGTATAGCGCTTTTCCCCTTTATTCTTATACCTCTATGGCTGTGACGACTCGACTCTCTCTCATAGAGGTATAATAATATTATTATTATACCTCTATGCTCTCTCTTCTGCTCTCAAGGTAGAGCAGACGGTCAGAGAGAGATAGAATTCCTCTTTTGCAGTCTTCTTTCTCTTAGCTGATCACGCGCAAATCGCCCACTTGCGTGCTCTATTCTTATACCTCTATGCCTGTCCTGCTCGCTCTATTGCGCTTCATGTGACTGCGGCTTAAGTCTTGTTGTTTGAAAATATTGTACAATATGGTACGTCACTAACATCATTAAGTAATATCTTATTTAAGACGATAATTGATATTTGAAAAGAGTAATAATGAACTAATTATAGTATATAAGATTAAATTGGAGTACTAATATTTATACTTCAAATGTTATCTCTTTCTTATTTATTATTCCTATTGTTACCCGAGTTATATTTATGATCTTCATGTTACCAAGACTATTTAAGTTTCAGATTTTTAAACGAGTACATAGATACTTTAAATATTTACAATCATGTCTTTCAAAACTAGCAAACTGTAGTGTATTGTAATATAATTAGAGCTACATTAGCTCTTGCTGTAGAATTCAAAGAGATGTTGTAGGAAACTGAACATTCTAAACGTATGTAATATTTGGCAGATGTATTCAAGAAAGGTATTAGTATAATACTTGTGTCAGTGCTATGCAATAATTATATGTTCGAACGAACTCTATCTAACACACTATTTATTCGGTACTTGAAAATTTTTTATTGATTGAACTTGAGTATCACTTATGAAAGAGTAGCTACCAAAATAAATGTTTATGTTTCAAAATTTGCCCAAGTCATTACTAGAACCATAATTTAGTTTGAACAAAAACGTAATTTGATTACTAGAACCATAATTTAGTTTGAACAAAAACATAATTTGATACATTCTCAAAACTTGCTGATGAACCCAGTTTTTTGGAAGAGATTCTAATGGAGGAATATTGCGAATACAGTCGTCAAATTACTAAAAAAATCATTTCGTTTGCACAAACATGGATTACAATTTACTCTTCAAATTTTTTCTCTCTCATACGTAGTTTAGTATAGAAAGAAACAGACTGTTTACTTGGTGTAATTATCAATTTTTGTTGTACAAAATAAGTAATCTCACTCTTTACTGGTTTTATACCTAAAGTTCTATAAATTATGGAAAGTATTTCAGAATATTTATATTATTAAAGATGAAAAAGTGAAATCGAATTCATGAATCTGCGAGGCATTAATTACAGGTAATTGTCTATACTATTATACTGTAAAAATATTTCAATAAGCTTGTATGTCGTGAGAAAAACATTTTTTTTTATATTACTGTAGTTGACAGTAAGTTACAAATACTACACAAAATATTTGTTTTGCACAATATGCTTACAATTTGACTAATTTATTTTATGAAAAACTTATATTTATTGTGCAAATAAAACAAGTATTTCTCTGCTGCTTAATAATCTTTTCCAGTTTTGTGTGTGCTATATAAAAAATTAGTAGTTAAAACTGTTCATTAATTGAGGCATCACAAATAAAGAGTGAAAATCTTTTAAGCCATTAAAATTGCGTTTCAAATACATAAAATACATTCAATATCATGCTACAGACTTGACCTCGAGCCAAATACATTCCTTGTTTATTATTGCAAAATAACTTAAGAAATCGACTTTTTCTTATTTTTATTAAAATATCTCAAAAAGTACTGCTTTCGAAATTCTTATTGAAAAAAAAACAACAAAAAAAACGGGTGGCCTCACATGTTACTCAACGCAGAAGTGAGAACTTCGAAAACATGTAAGTAGTTATGTATGGTTCATCTATCTGTCCGTCCGCAATTTTGCGTTTTCTAAATAATTTTTAAGGTTATTGTTGGGCAAAAAAACGAAAAATATATCCTCCATATTTGTAACAATTTTGCAAGTATGCTATAATTTTTCTAAAAATTTCCCACCTTGATTTTGTAGAGAAATATTAAAAATACTGAGATTTCATGTTATGTTTTCACATAATGCAACACCTTTCCCCGTAGTATGCCCAATGTTTTTTTGACATTTAGGAAACCTGTAAAACTTGTTGTTTTTGCTCTGTCTTGCTTCCTTTTAAAGATATGGCGTATTTTGTAATATTTGGAGGTTATACAATATTATAAAAACCTATTTAATCAACACTGGCTATCTGCATCGATCTGCCATACATGCAAAAATGATTTGGTTATGTACAAAATTAACTGGTGTATATAAGTAGCATTAATATTAACTAATACATTTTATACACATGCGCGCAGGCAAACATGTACACAGTTACACACTTGCACAGTAAAAGTAGAAAGTACACTCACATACATACACAGTTTCATGGTTACAATGCAACTGTTGCATCCATAATTCTGTTTCTTTAGAACAGTTTACAAGTTGTAAACAAGTTATACACATACATACATGCATGCACACACTATACATTGTACACGTGGACACTGCACCTCGCACTGCACATGGTATAACACACTACGATATGGCAATAGGAATATACACAACACTATATGCTGACTCTATATATGTATTGGAATCCGAAGGCGAACGATGAGACTAGAGCACCACCGATCTGTGGTGTAGATATATTCCCGTATTACATAGTTATCTCGGTGGAGAATTCCACATAACCCCCTACGAACCCCCATTCACCCCCACAGCCCCACTTAATTTTACGTGACCCCCACCACCCCCCACACTACTTTTGGGGAATCTGACAGGGATCGTACCGTCTTTCCCACACCTTGATGTGTGTACAGACGAGTTAGTGTCGTATATATTAATTTTTTGTTTTCAATCTGCTTCATTACTAAATTACTATAAGACAAAACTTTCTTATCGCTATGATTTATCTCATCCTCAAGGAAAAATTTAAAGTCATAATTGATTTATAAGGGGTCGTTGCGTAATGCGTAAATAACATTTAGTTCATCATTAATATATACAAACTGTGGAAGTTTCGCATTAAGATAACTCATTTCTTGAGTCAATTTATGAAACGCTATTTAACCAGGAAGACTTGGGTCTATTCCTTTTCTGTTTTCAATGAATGTTGAAATTGGTACAATAAATGAACATACATTTATGAGATGTGTTATTAGGTAATAAATTTTGTCTATGCATATAAGAATATTCAAATCATGTTGTTATTATTAGAATTATTATTTTTCATAATCCAAAGTTTCTTTCCAAACTATATTTTCAATATTTTAATAGTTTTCTCTATTAATTTGAACAAAAATTCCATTTTTATTTTTGCATCTCGATAAAGCCACGTACAATTGACCCTGCGAAAATGAAGGTTTTTTCAAGTATAATCCCATATCAAAACTTTGACCTTGAGACTTGTTCATAGCTATAGAAAATGCTATAACTAATGGGAATTGTTTTCTTTATAAATTGAAAGGTAATGATGAAGTAGTCCGGTATTTAATGTATTTCTTGAAATAAAAACTTTATTACCAATTTTCTCTTCCGTACCTTTTTCGCCTTCTACGTTATACTTTACGTATATCAACGTAGCACATCCACTCGCGAACCCCATGATAAGAACTTATAGGGAATTTTTAACTAATTTGTAGTAAATTTGTAGTGCGAGAATTGATTTTGTAGGGCCTAAATAACGCCCCATACGCTCGGATGTGCCAACTCGATATCAAGCTACCACATCTTACCGCGATGCGGGGCATTCAGGGGGATGGAAAAAACGATATATTTTGTAGCTAATTTGTAGCTTTCAGATGCATATCACAGATCTAGTCTAGAAAGCACCCTTGCGATAATAGGGGGTGTCACTGAACTCTGAGATCGGCCAAATTTTGCCAGTGCAGTATCGAGCGATCTAGATCGGTCTATAATTAGTAGCTTATTTGTAGTAAATTTGTAGTGCGAGAATTGATTTTGTAGGGCCTAAATAACGCCCCATACGCTCTGATGTGCCAACTCGATATCAAGCTACCACATCTTACCGCGATGTGGGGCATTCAGGGGGATGGAAAAAACGATATATTTTGTAGCTAATTTGTAGCTTTCAGATGTATATCACAGATCTAGTCTAGAAAGCACCCTTGCGATAATAGGGGGTGTCACTGAACTCTGAGATTGGCCAAATTTTGCCAGTGCAGTATCGAGCGATCTAGATCGGTAGTTGATTTGTAGTGAATTCGTTTAGCAAGAGTTAATTTAAATCAAGTTGGCTTGAAAATACTAGTTTTTTCATTTACATTCGTATACGTGTATCTTTACTAAGGACTAGAACAAACGATAAATTTGCAGGTGAACAGATTGGACTATGCACATATTGTTTTAAAATGTGTACTTAAAAAAAAACAAATTAGTTGATTTACACAGAATAGAGCTCAAAGCTTACTACTTAAGACGTTTACTGCGTCCTGAGTAAGAAAAATAGAGTTCGCACCTCGTTCACATCAAATCGGGAAAACCACAAGGGGTGAGTGGTGTTTAATTCTATGGGAGCCAATTTAACACGCCATGCTTTTGTATACCTATCTATATTTTATTTAGCATATTTAAGCTACTACTTTAGAGCCCTCCAAGAGTACTTCTTTGTTGTTAAGAAAGCTGATCAGGAGCGGCCAGTAGAAGTGCATTCTATCTCTCTCTAGCCAAGTCCTGATTGGTCTAGCTAACGGAACAGTAGTTTAATAAGAAAGCGATTTGTATACAGTTAGATTAGCACAGTAAATTTTTTTCTAATTATATGAATAAACAAATAGTTAAATTTAAAATTCAGAACAAAATTGGATCTCTAATTAAAAACTTATAAATAAAGGACAAGGGTACTCTCTAAATATCATCCAGTGAAATTCCACCGAAATGGGGTAGTGAAAATCATTCCACTAGAGTTCAGTGAAATTTCACTGATTCAAGTAGTGAAATATTCACTATTTCAATTCAGTAGAACTTTCACCGATGACTTACTGAATGAACAGTGTAAATTTTCACTGAATCAACAGTGAGAAATCAATGAATCTTTTCCTAAAAATAATATTGAAAATTTAATAGTAATTACACACAATATTTAAAGAAAATGTATTTCAGAATACTATATTCGAATATGAATGAATAATAATTTATATTGTATAACATATTGTTGAATAATTGAAACATAGTAATCAATACAAATTTACTTACAAATATGATTTATAATAGAAAAGTACTTCTAAAAAGTTTTGGCACACCAGGTAATTGAGCCCCCAACTTGCGGCACTCTAGTCAGATGTCTTACCACTTTGGCCATAAGACTAGGGTCTCAAAAATACAAAAAACGTATACTTACCGTGCCAGAACGAATTTAAATACAAGGTCTGATGAATCCAATCAATTAAGACAACATAACTTTTTAAAATGATTTTTGTGGTTAAATTCATCTACTGTTAATATACACATGTCTCCTGTAATACATGTTATCCTGCAAGCCTCGTGTAAACGTATAAGTTTAAACTCACTGCTTAAATCAGTAACGTTTCCACTAGTTTTTCAGTGGGATGAATAAGGCCTTAAAAGATCAGTGGATTTTTCACTAATTCTTCAGTGAAATTTTTTCAACTGGATCAAATAGTGAAATTTCCACTGGATGATATTTACAGAGTAAGCTAATGAATATATCTATTTAACTTGTTTGATCGTTTACTTATCTATTAAGTGCAGTTTCTTATATTAGTAATTTTTGATTCAGCGATCCCCGGATCAGGCCAGCGTGTACATGGAATTTTTTTTTTTCTCAATAATGAATTAGGATCATTTGCGGATTATTAAAGGTATTTTAAATTGCAATTTAAATGCAACATTTATATTCGTAATGAAATTTTCGACTTTTTTAATAGTTCAATATTTTATACATACTTTATGATTATATTACTATACTTTAAAGTTTTATTTATTCACACGGCAATGAAACAGATGTGCTTTAATTGGCTGGAAATTTGTATAAGGAAGGGTGGTGAGGATGACCAAGAAAAACATAATGATACGAGACGATGTATCAAATAACGATCAGTAAATTAGCTTAAAAAATATTCAGTATCAGTTGCTGTATGTGAATATCTGAACAAGTATTACCGAATTACTTTATGATATAAAAGATTAACTATGATAAATAGCAATAAGGAGGATCCAACCCAATAAAAAAAAAACTTATCTATATGTACGATTTACATAGATATACTTTTACGCGGATGTAGAGTCATGAAACAAAATTGATTTCGATCCATATGGATTTTTTTTATTGGGAACATTGCTTTTTATGCAAGATGATGTTAAAAACTACAGATTCATCGCGTCACAAATATTTTAATTGTTGGGCAGTTTAGAGATTTATTCGAGAACTTTGAATGAAGCGCTCACGGCATTTTAGTAGTATTGAAATGTATATATATATATATATATGCCAGTAATTGTCCTGAGCAGCATTAAGTTGTCTTCTTAAATAAAACTAAAGGCAAAAACAAAGGCCTTAAAACAGAAAGGGAGAAAATAGCGCGACATGGCAGAAAAAGTATGAACAATTTTTTTTTAATTTGCTCGAATACTTAGATTCGGATTGTACACTAAGTCCCTTTTTTGTTTTAAGGCCTTCAATTACAGTTTTCTTTATTCCAAAATTCGATTTATTTTTGACAGCGCACATACCTCAATATCAGAAAATTTCTTTCTGGCAGGTTTCTTAACACGAAAGTAATGAGGAAAATAGTAGAAATCAAGGCTTTCCGTAAAAAAATTGTATATAATAGTCGATTATACAATGTCGATGCTCCAGATGAAGACTATGCCGTTTCGTCGTCCCAGGCGAAGACTATGCTCTTTTTCGTAGTCTAGACGAAAACCATGCTCTTTTTGGTCCCAGACGGACGAATACTATGCCTTTTTCTCGAGCCCTGACGGAAACTAAGCCCGTTTTTCTAGTTTATACGAAAACTATGCCTTTTTTTTCGAATCCAGGCGACAACTATGCCATTTTCTCGTGTTCTGACGAAATATGTGGTCTTTTTTTTAGCTTGGACGATAATTATATTTTTTTTCTTGGTATGAATTATTTTTTCTGTTCCAAAACGATTACTCAAATATTTTGCGATAATTTAAAGTATTCTAATTACAAACCTAAATGCAAGGTGAGCTTAGCTACTAACAGCTATTTTATTATGGTAACTCTTCGTGAATCATGCTAGTATTCGTTCGAACTCCGAAAAAAAGGCGTAGTCTTCGTCCAAACTATAGAGTAAAAGGCATAGTTTTTGTCTGGGCCTAGTAAAAAGGCATCGTCTTCGTCCAGGCTTCCAAGCAGGGCACAATCTTCGTCTGGGGCGTCGGTATCTTACTAATATATAAAGCAGAAGCGCTAAAATCGTTGTAACCGCTAACCTCGAAAACTACGGAACCGATTTTGTTGAAATTTTGCACACTGATTCATGATTCTTCCTAGATGGTTTCAGTATAGTTTTTATCTTAACAAATTTAATAACATTAGCAATAAATGAGCTCAAAGTTTTGCAAAAGTATGCCAGCTTTTCACTTTAGTTCAGTAAAATCTGCTAGGTGGCGTCGACATAAAATCGAAGCTACCTGCAACATAATTAAATAAGTGTGGTTATAATACGCTGGAGCGTCTCCATAGTGTTGTAGTCGAGCTTCGGCAACTCAACGAACTGTATTAAGAATGCTGATAATAGTCTTGCAGCTGGGTATCCCGGTTACGGACGACACTCTTCTCTAAGGGGGAAGGGACCTAAGTGTCCATTCACCCTGAATCTCAACGAGTGTGATAAAAAAAAACAAATTAATTCCAACGGATGCCGTCTCTGCCACAATACCAGGTGATATATCTAGCCAGAGCACAATCTGCTCCAACTCATCAGAGTTGTAAGGGAGTTCCACCATCCCACTTGGTGCAGTTAGAGAATTTGTGGCTACAAATGTAAGCAAGGGAAGAAAACAGCTCTGAGCTCTGAGGGGCATGGGCAGCCACAACGGCTACCTTCTTGGTCGTCGCGTCCCCAATGCGCTTACCCACATGTTCCCGTCTAACGATGAGCGGTTGGTTATCCGGGGAACGACCCGAGACGAGATATTCTTTGGTCAGCAGCGTATCTCCCTCTATCACAGTCTCCGTATATCGAGACTCCTAGGGTAAGAATCAAGCAACCGTAGCCAGCTCTTCATCATCAGGAATAAGAATAGCCTGGAAGTTTCACCACTGGCGCTTTTTAGGGCCATTGTAAGTATTTACGTTTCCTACTTAACCATCAATTTCATCGGTTCTTTTTAGCATCCACCTAAGTGTAAACTACCTTGCCAACAAATACATTTTTATTACCATTTCTGGAAGCAGTTCGTCGACTAAAAGACTATATTAACTAAAGACGGGCACTATTAAACCAAGTCAGCCATTCACTAGCAGACGTCACCTGCGGAGTTGTTCTTCGCAAGGCTGGAAAACCCGGTGACCGACAACCCTATATTACCCTCTCGACTCTAAGAATTCAACCAGGAATCACTGATCCTCTCCAAAGTCTGCGTTGGGCAAACCTATAACAGCTATGAAGGAAAAAAAAATTGAGCCAACGGGACAGCCTCCACTAGACAAGTATCACTAACCAATCTCCCCATCTAAGATCACCAAAACAACTGAATCTGCAAATAAAAAAGGTGCTTTAGACACCAACGTCTTCGACATTATACCGGAAGACGTTGGGAAAGAGCACTACAACTAGCCCCAAAGCATCGGACTTTGTAATTTTTCTCCCGATCAGTCTGGGTCTTCAACAGTAAGCCAGAGAAGATCACCCTGAGGTATCCAGGCAGTCACAATTGCTGTTAACTGCAGTCAAGAAAGAGTTAACTTAAGAAGCTCACCGGTCTTTTTTAAGGCCATCGGACGTCGAACTACCTTGCCAACAAATATATTAGAACTTATCAAAGTTGACAGAAAACAGCCTTTATGGGTCACACAAATTTTAAGCATGCCAAAAGTCGCAAGAGGGTGAATCGGAAGAAAAACTTCAAGTGTATCTAATAAATACAATTTTACTTAGGCGTCAAGAAACTGACGCAGAAAATTTATCGAGATTGAAACAGCAGCGTCGAAATTAACAACTAAACAGTCCATTACGTGAAAGATCAGCTTTTCATTGTACCCTTACAGCAATCTCTGAAATCTTTAAAGATCCTACTTCAGATTTTTAAATAAGTAGAAAATGTTTTTGTGTTTTTGTGGCAATAAAACTGTAGGGTTTAAGGTCCAGGACTTTGTTGCTCTGGTAATAAAGTTGTGAGATATGAGAAAAAAAATTTTTTTTTAATATAAATTTTTTGGAGATTTAAAATCTTAACAGCTTTAAAAAATAGCCGTTTTCGTGAATTACACGGGAGAAACTGTAAATCAATGGCTTCTTATGGCCACCGATTATTTTATGGCATAAAGAACGCATGGTACTTTTCAGCATAATAATTTTTTTGAATTTTTACACCTCATTATTCAACCAAATAAACTAATGGATTCCGAAAAAATATGTTTTTAATAAGAAGATTTTTGTTCTTAGATGTATCAGGAATATGTGTAAAATTTCTAACTAAAAATGTTTCACATTACATGTCAACACACTACGGTGTTTTATTTTGTAAGTCTCGGGCGAAGCCGAGACGGGGGGCTGCTAGTATATTATATGTAAGAGATAATATCTATATTGTATAGACAATAGATAATAATGGACTGTGATTCAGCAAAACTCATTTTATTTTTAAAGTTATACTTTTTTAAATTTTTTTTTAAATTTTTTTTTAGAGTATTATTAAAAAAAAAAACAAATAACGGTTTCTCGAATTTTTTTGGATTTTCTTTTAATATCTTCTGACAAACTGACTCTAATGCCTTGGTCAAAGAAAGTGCTAATTCAAAATTACCTGGAAAGAAGCGCTCACTAAAAATTTACTCTAAAAAAGAGCTAACTTAAAATTGGCTGAAAGAAAATGCTAACTAAAAATAGGGTTAGGGAAGGTGCTCAGAGAGATTTATTTCGTAATAAAGATTGAAAAGGCACAGAGTTTGAATCATCTCATCAATTTTGCAGTTCTTGAAATGGCCCTTAAAAGCTATTATCTTTAGAATTTAGTGAGCTTTCACACGATCACTTATAACTATTATTTCTTACATGTTTTTTGTGCAAAATATATATTGCTCTTCAACCCAAGAATAAAAAATAACTTTTAAGTCAATTTTTTTGTTAACGCTTTCTTTGTCCAAGGTGCCGATTTAATCCAAAACATGTATACCCGCTTCCTACTATTTTCTTATTATTACGTAAAGAAACATGGCAGGAAGAATTGTCTCAGGGGAACACTACACAACATATACTACACGGTGTAATTCATTGAAGATATTTACATTCAATGAAAATTAAAGTATTGAATTAATACAGAAATAATAACAGTAATTGACAAAACTAGTATTATTCATACAATACATGTTTGTTTAAGGAGACTTTATCGTCTTTGATGTATTGAACCAAGAAGAGGAGAACCATGCAGTTACACTAGACCAACTGTATAAATGTATAAAAAAACCCCTTAAACGGAAAAGAAGAAATTTTTCTTGATGGTGTTGTCGGTTTTAAAGGAATTGGAGGATTAAGACGCCGTAGTAATGATAACTGTACGACCAATCATTATGTGTCATACATTTACCGTCGTGGAAATACCTCTTGGATGGAGGTAGATGATTTAAAAAAATCGTCGAGTTTTCGAGCGCGTAATTACAAAGTTGTGCCACGGCTGTTACTATATGTAAAAAAAATATTGTTTTTCTATTTTCTTATTCATTTACTGTATTTTATTCAATTTACTTTTAACTGTCGTTAGTTATTATAACTCTTTCAGTTTACACTTACATCAGTAAATATATAATATCAAAGTATAAATTCTGTTACATGCACAGTGTATCCAAATTTTATGAGTACTTGCTTCGCATACAGATGTATCTATACACTAATACGTAAAAAATCTCGAAATTAAAGATCTTAAACACTCGACGTCTAGAAATAATATACAATAGAACACTGGCGACATTTGGCCGATCTCAAAGTTCAGTGACACCCCCTATTATCGCAAGGGTGCTTTCTAGACTAGATCTGTGATATACATCTGAAAGCTACAAATTAGCTACAAAATATATCGTTTTTTCTATCCCCCTAAATGCCCCGCATCGCGGTAAGATGTGGTAGCTTGATATCGAGTTGGCACATCCGAGCGTATGGGGCGTTATTTAGGCCCTACAAAATCAATTCTCGCACTACAAATTTACTACAAATTAGCTACAAATTCCCTATAAGTTCTTATCATGGGGTTCGCGAGAGGATGTGCTACGTTGATATACGTTTATACTTTGACAATTTAGTAATTCGCAATCGTGTACCGTTACATAAGCCGTCTGATATACTTAAATTCTAAATTAACTTTACTATAGTACCTAATTTTAATTTAAGTTCATGAAGTAGCAAGCCTTCACGATTATTGTTTAATATTTTTACGGAAAAATTGATATAAATACTATCATCTGATTTATCAACACCTTTGTAGGTTGCATTATCGATGCTTATGCTGATACAGCATGTTGATCCTATGGTATTTCCTTTATTATTTCCAGTAGGAGATGTAGGATGGAGTACACGTGATAGACAGAAATTTTTAACAAAAGCAAAAAATTCTACCTTGCTTTAATATTACTTTCATCAAATTTTCTATCGACCTTATAGTAAAATTTTTAGTCCCATACTCTATGCTGTAATATTAACGCCACAATATTTTTTGCATCTATTTTGATAAAAAGAAATAAAATAACATTATCGAGTTGTAATGGTAATAATGCGAAAGCTTAGACGACCTGATTTTTTTATTACCGTTACATATAACCCTAAATGGTTAGAAATAAAGCAAATTTTTAAAAACTCTCCTGAAGGTACCACTCCGAATGATATACCAAATACAACTGTTAGACTATTTTGTACAAAACTGAATTGAGTTTTAGACGATATAACCAAACACAATATTTTCGGATAAGTTATTGCTTACGTTTATGCCATTGAATTTCAAAATACAGGATTTCATTCTTATATTATTGTAACATTGCATATAAACAATAAATTATTCACTACTACAGACATAGATAAATATATTTTATCGGAAATTCCACTTGATTCACAAATGCAAGAATTAGTTGTTAAATACATGCTTCATGGATCTCATGGTAAAGATAGTCCATGTCTTACGAATCATCAAAAAATTTGTACTAAACAGTTTCCAAAAAAGTTAACCAATCATACTGTTTTTACAAAAAATGGATACGCGAATTACAAAAGAAGTGACAATAGATGTAATAATCACATATATTGAATCAAAAATATTAATGAAAAATTTTAGTTAATAATTCAATGGGAGTACCATACAATCCATTTTTGTTAACCAAATATAATTGACACATTGATGTTGAGTATTGTGCATCTATTCAAAGTATAAAGTAAATTTTTGATTGTATTCATAAAGGAGAAGCTAGAGCATCACGTAAAATAACGAAAACAGGTACGAGTGATAAAAAAGACGATGTAAAATTTTTTAATTAAATATCACGTTATGTAGATGGCCACTATTTAAGCCCCATGGAAGCAGCATGGTGATTGCAAGAATTCCCTCTGTGTAGACGTAGTCATTCTGTATTTATTTTACTAGTCATATTAAAAATAAATAAAATTTAGTTTTTCAAAAAAATAATATGTTTAAAGCTATAGAAAACTCAGAAACAGCATTAACGGCTTGGTGTAAATGAAATAAAATGAAATAAATAGTTTTGCAAAAAAATTAGATACGCGAATATTCTAGAATATTACTGTTTTAATTCGACGGTAAAAAATTAAGGTAGAAGAGAGAGAGTTAGACGTATTTTAACAATAGGGCGACTTATAATAGTATCACCTAAGGACTCTGAGTGTTTTTTTTATTTTTTTTATTAACTTGAAAATGTGTGAGTGGAGCTGAATCTTTCGAAAGTTTAAAAACAGGTGATAACATACATTACAATTCATTTAGAGATACTGCTATTGCTTCAGGTTAAGTTGAACACGACTCTCAAGTATATAAAATATTTAAAGAATCTTGTAACGTTATGCTGCCATAACTGAAAAATTTTTCGCTTAGTTTTTAATATCTGAAAACGTTTGCGGTAAGTCTATTTGGGAATCACTGGAACAAATTTTTCATTGAAGATTTAAAAGACGATAGACAAAACAATGCTCTTATACATTTATTTGAAATTTTTAAATTTAAAGAAAAATCATGTAAAGATTATGGACTACCAGAACTAAATAAAAAAGTAAAATTTGAAAATATTGAGGGCAATAATACTGTGATTGATTTAGAAACAAATTTTAAGGATTTATTTGTTAACCTTAATAATAATCAAAAAATAATTTTTAATAAAATTATTCACAGTGATACAAAATTATAATTTATTGATACTCCAGAAGGTTCTGTAAAAACATCGCAAAATCGCGTCACGGGCAGACACACGCGGGCTTATCGAGGGCCGCTGCCTTTTACAATAAACGGTCACCTACTGGCAGCATCCGAAGGCCGAGGTCGTTGGTATTGGCCTTAATGACCTCGTGTCCGGTGTCACCTGCTATCCCAGCAGAACCAGGAGCGAACTTGCACCAAACGGCTACTCCAGGAAACCACTCCGAGCTTTGGAACGACGAAAAAGGATGCACAGCCGCAAACAACTACAAAAAAGAAAAAAAACTCCGAAAAAACGCTTCTCGCGTAAAATGATTTCGCTTCTTGCGCGCTCGCAAGCCCAAGCTAATCTGCCGCTCTCTGGGCCTTTCCTTAATTTCCCCTCCTTTCTCTTACCCGTTTCCTACCTAGTCCTTTTAACTCTTTTCCCCCTTTTCCCTACTTCCCTACCTATCCCAGCCTACCGGTGATGGCTTGACGGTCTCTCGCCGTCACAATACATGAAATAAATCTTTACATTAAAAATAAGTTGCAAACTGTGAGATAAGATAAAGTAATTGATTTTTCAATGTTGAGCCTGCTCATAGCTGAGTGGGTAAGGGTCTTAGCCAGTATGCAAGAGGTCGGGTGTTAAAATCTCTTTGGAAACTGTTTTTTTCTTTTTTTTTTTTTTTTCAATAATAGAAAAAAAAAGTAAAATTTAAAATGTGTGCTGTAGTGTTGTGCCCTCACGTTGTGCGGTTGTGCGGTGTCGTGTGGTGTAGGGGACCGGAAGTACTTCAAGAGGAGCGCGGCGAAGGCGGAGAATCAAGCAAAATCCACTTCCGTCACACTTTTTCTCAGTGTCAAAATCTGAAATCATCGATTTATCCTCGCGCATAACGTGCCTATAGAAATGTAACTTCAAAAACTTCTTATTGAAAACACTTTTGTTCGTTTGTTAGTTTGTGTGACCCTTTTGGTGATCCGATGTGGGGAAATTGGTTTGTGACGGTTGCCTGTTGAAGACTGCCCCGTTTGCTCAAGTTTATTTCTCCTTTATAGCTTTACTGTTGGGTTCACTTAGAGCGGACCTCGAAGAGGATCGGTAATTTCTGGTTGAATGCTTAGAGTCGAGAGTATAATGTAGGGTTATCGGTAGTCAGGATATCCAGTCTCATAGAGAAAAATTCCTTTCGCGACGTGTGCCAGTGAATGAGTGACTTAGTTTAACAGTGGCTGGTTTTATATTCTATTTTTGTAGACGAATCGTTGCTAGAAATTGTTATAAAAATCTATTTGTTGTCAAGGTAGTCTAATGTTTGATAGCTCTTAAAAGAACCAAAGAGATTGATGGTTAATTAAAGAATGTAAATTCTCATGGTGGCCCTGAAAAGGGCCAGTGGTGACACTTCCAGCTATTCCTTGTTATTATTTTTAATGATGGAAAGCTGGTTGCGGGTAGCTTGACTCTTAACCTCGGAGTCTCAGTGTACGGAGACCGTGCTGGAGGAAGGTACACCGCTAGCTGGAGAATATCTTGTCTTTGAGTTGTTCCCGGATAAGTAACCGCTCACCACTGGTCAGGAAAAGGAAAAGAGGGCCTAGAAAATATCACTTTCATGGGTATGCCGTTGGGAATAACCACTGAAGAGGGGGTGATGAAATTTCTAGCTAGTGTGTCTGCCTGAACTCCTTAGTGTTCTTCTCCCTGGGTTACTGTTGTAGCAAAATCTTCTTTGGTAGCACCAGGATGGTTGAAAGAATGACCACTAAATCCCAAATTGTTTGAGCGGATTGTGCTCTAGTTAGACGTCTCCTGGTGTTACGCCAGAGACGTTGGCATTCAAAGCGCCTTTTATTCGTGTCACTTGTAAATTTATTGGGCCGGGATGGAATTCGACGTAAGTCGCTTTTCCTGTTTTTTGAATACGTTTTTAAATAGTATAATTTGCAAAAATTAATAAAATAAGAATTGTAGTTATAGTAACTCTTTAAGAAGAGAATTCAATCAAAATCATTAGTGTACCATGTAAAAAAAAATGACAGCGATTTTACGCAAGCATCTTTGTTATAAACTAATGACTTTTTACAACAACTATTAATTATATCGATTTGAAATTTTAAGCGTTGAATAATGCCATCAAGACACACAACTTTTATTTGCTTTAAAAGTATTTGATTGAAGGTGTTATTTGTTATTAACAATCAAAAAATATGCTAGTTTTAGTGGTTTTTTAACTATGCGGACGAACGAAATAACCTATAGCAATCAATTTTTTTTTTTTATTTTGTAGATCTTTTTAAGAGTTACATTTGACATGCAGACCGATTTTCCATACGGTATAGACTTTTTATGCTATTTTAAAAAAACCAATTTTTTTCACTTTACGAATTTTTTAAACAATGTTTCAAATAAATTTAGCGGTTCCTAAGGACGGATATTTTAAAGTCTAGGTTAATTTTATGTGAATTTTTTTTTCCTGCAGTATCTGTGAGTTTTTGAAACGGGGTCTCTAACAGATATTTCTCTTGAAAAAGAGTGTCGTTGGTAGACGGGATACCCAGCTGCACGACTCACAACTCTATTCATCATGCACTGCTGGTGAATGACTATGGTATCAGGCAACTTGCTTAGGGATATTATAACCAGATCCACTTACTTCTAGTTTAGGTAGTTTCGATTTTACTACTACGCCACCTAGCAGATCCTACTGAATTTAGTAAAAAGCTAGCGTATTTTTGCAAAACTTTGAGCTTTTTTATTGCTATTGTTAAAAATATTTTAGGACTTTGCTATACATGCATTAGTAAGATTTTAAATAGGTTTATTTTAACCCACAAGTTCTTACCCTTCCGAGTCGATAATCTAACATTATGCAAAAAAACATGATATTTTTTAGCTTTGCGGGTTCTTACTTTTTATTTTAGGAAGTCTAAATTCACAAATTTGTGAGCTTGTCGCACTGCCGAATTATGATGGAAAAATTGGAAAAAATTCCTTGAATATTCTTGACTGCAGCAGAGTAAGGAACGATTAAATTGCAATGCCAAAATTCAGTTGCATGCATTTGTGAGGGAATTTACCGTTAAAATATTTAATTTACGGTTACAACCTAACAAAATTTCAAAAACAACAATTTTTAAACAGATAAGTATACACTATCTATGTCTAGTTCCCATCACAACGTTAGTTGAAGCTTAAAATTTAACTCTGTAAGTATAAACCATGACCGCAACTAATACCAGAATTTTGTTTGAATTTGTTTACATCAAGCAGCAGTGATAGCTCTGTGATTTTAAATTATTTATATCAATATTTATTATTATGTAAAGTTATTTGAAACAGTAGTTGTATTAATAACATAAACATGAAAGTTTTATACGTGTTGATTCACGAAATTATTCTTCACATAAAAAAATTTCCCGTTCATGAAAGGTTTCCCTACAGGTTATGTATGGCATGCAATACCTAAATAAATACGTATTTGTGTGTTGTATGTCGTAACTAGTTATGTATTCTAATTTGAATTCATACTTCTTAAGTATAAGTATTTCTCGTTATATTGATATTCATAAAAATTATCATATAAAAAATAAAACTCGATATGTTTGAGGAACAAACAAATAAATTTACTATTAAAAATGTACACAAAAATGTAGAAACAAACAAAACTTATCAAAAACATATCAGAATTTAAATTTATTCATTGCAGGTGATGATGACCCGCTGACTATAAAAAAAAAACCAGTGTTCAGTAAGTGCTTGGGTATCCAAGTATGAAGTTATTTTATGGCAGACGATGTATGAATGAAAATATACCTTTTATGAAACAATATTTAAAATAACCCTTTGCGATGTATTGAAGGTGGTGCAATCATCATTTCCATGAGGACATTTGGTAATTGGGTGTAATTTCAAGAAATGTTTTAGTATTAAATAAATGAACAATCATATAAAATATGTTATACAGATAAAATATTTTCAAAACAAAGCCATGGCATGACGTGCTCTTGGACTGGAGTACAAGACTGTGCCTTTTCATCGAATTTTTCAAATAATTGAAAACAATTTTCTACCGTCTATGCTAATTAGATTTTAAACGTCACGCTTGCATCTGTCGAATATACTCGCAAACTCATTCATTCGTTCATTTTTATAGTCGCGTATATAGTACCCATGAGTGTGGGTGCCAGGCGGGTTCCCGTGGCTTTTTCCATTAAAATGGTCCCATCCCAGTTTTTTTCGCATATTTTGACCTGCTAAACATAATTTTCGATGGCGGCTTGCTGTAAAATTTGTGCATCAATAGTTTTTAACAAATTTTATAAACAAGTTGAAAAATCATAAAATTTTGGCGAAAAAAAATGTATTTAAATTCTTTGGCACATATTTGAGCGAAAAATGTCTCTTAAAATTCTTTTCAAAACAATATACTCCTTTAGTAAAAAATTCGCAAACTTTTGAAAAATTGGAGTTTTGCGATTTTCAACTGTTAGTATCACGATTGTTGAACATTTTTTGCAACTCTGCAAGCCGTAAAAGTTTTGTTAAATATTATGCTTTCGGAATATGTAAACTTCAGACTAGTAAAAAAATTGGTTTCTTGATGATAAGCTTTCAATCGTGAGGTTTTTGCTATGCTACCTATGGTCTACAAACCTGTAGAAATAAGATGTGCACCTTTAATTTGAACTAGTCTACCCAATTTTCCTCGAGTATTTTCATTAGTTATTGGAAATTATTGATATAGGATTGTTGCATGACTATCAAATTCATAGTTTTAAGCAAAATTTTGCATCAAATGGCAAACAAAATTTTTTTTTCCGTGAGATAAAATTGTTTTTCTTATTTCTTGGTTAGTTTAACATGACAATTATCTTTTAGAATTGTTCTCTACAAGACGACATATTTAAAAATAAATTCACAATTTAAAAAAATCGTAATTCATTTTTAAATACCCAGGTCTCATTTTTGTTAAAAATTATAGTTTCAAACCGTAAAGTCTTCAATTGAATTTTGTTTTATAATACGTGCCACATTCATTATACTTCGATATTTTTTACATGAACTTATTGATTTTAACGCTATGTAGTAAATAGATACGAAATAATTTACTATCCGTGAATGAGGAAGTTTTGTTGAAGTAACACAATTTTTTAAGTTTCATAAACATTTTTTTACAAGATGATCATGACAGGGAGGTATTTTTATGTCTTTATCTTTTCGGACATTAGCTAGTTATCTTCAATAAACCTAAAATTTTTTAGATTTAATTTAGAAGCATTTATTTCCAAACATTTCGTCTGAGCGCATACTCTGAAAAAATCCAAAAGTATGTGCAGCTATATAAAATTCGAGATGGTTGGAAAATCTATTAATGATTGCTTGCTATTATGATAAGATTACATCCTCAATTTGTCGGACATCTTGCATTTTGCATTTTTATTTACTACATTATCCAAAATTTTTTTGGCATTTATTAAACTATTATTTGATACTGATTTAAAATAATCTAAAAAATTATTTTTATTTTATTAATCAAAAACAACGTCCAATAGTGAAACTGTCATATTTTTGTATTTATTCAAAAACAAAAACAACGTTCCAGCCGTTTGGACAACTGTCATTGGACGTCTTATTTATTTATTTTTATAAAATTTTTAGTTAAAAGATATAAATTTCAAAGTAAAAAGTCTTTATAGAAAAAATTTATATTACACCAGTTTAAGGTACCGAATGCAACAAATAATTGTAGTTTTACTCATGTATTGCTTAACACTGTTAAAAAATTTTAATTTGCTTAAGAAAGATAACACTTGTAAAAAAATATGTACAAAACTTGAAAAATAGTGTTACCTCAATGAAACTTCTGTATTCTCTGACAGTGAATTATTTTGCATCTATTTACTGCATAGTGTTAAAACAAATACACAAATGTAAAAAATATATGTATGATGAATGTGGAAAGTATGATGAAACAAAATTATATGGAGGACTTTACGGTTTCAAACTATAATTCATCTACTATCCAAGAAATAAGAAAAAAAATTCTAATTTAACGAAAAAAACTTTTTTTCTCATTTTGGTTACTTATCCTGTGCGTGATTGAATAAGAAAGACGGAGAGAGAAAGATAACGCGTGTACATGTAGTTAGTATGGAGAGGGGAGCGGAGAGCGTCAGATCCTCCACCACGTAAGTCGTGTATTCTCGTAAGCATTGAGTATATCTATGTACGGCGCGTCTCCTCTCCTTATCTTCTCCTGCGCTTGGGCACGGTCGAGAAGCCGAGCGTCGTACACTTCGGTTTGAGAAGTCGCAGCGGCTAGTCCAATCTCCTTGCACTACAGGTCCCAAGCAGAACGCTGTTCTCTCTGCTGATGCGCCGCTCTACTCCTGTCGATCTTGGCTTCAATAGCGAGTCGACATTTTGTTTTTGCTTCAACCCTCTTCGTCATTCTATGGAATCCCGAAAAGTTGTTCTTCCAAGGGGTTCGTTAGTTGGTCTCTCTGTTTCTTTTTTCGATTACGTACTTGGTAAGCCGCTGCCGTTTATTAATTTTACCATCGTAATTTTCAAAAAGTAAAGATTTATTCGTTCAGAAGACGGTCGTAGACTATTTGTTATTGTGCCGCGCAACTTCCTCGCTAGAGATAACTTACAGTTTCATTGTAAATATTTCTTTGGTTTCTTGTCAAATAAATAAAGTTGATTTCGTTTAATTGAGTTGCGCATCAGTCATTATTTCATAATAACAGAATTTATTAAAGTTGCTCTGGAAATTAGCTTAGTGAGAGAGTTTAATACACAGCTCTAATCTAATGCTGCGCAATATATGTCGTATAGTGCTCACTAACGTCTCCAAGTTTTTTGAGCTGACAGTCTTAAGCGGCACATATACAACTTCAACTTCACAGCTTCCACTGCCCATTGCTTACTGTTGTCGCATGCCAATACTCGGCGTCGACGACAACCACATGTGTTGCAAAATTTGTTTATGATTATTAATGTCATAGACATGCTACAATCCACCATTAATAATTTCGTATAAGTAAGAAAAATACTCGAGAAAAATTGGATGGACTATTTCAAGTTTAGGGTGTACATCTTGTTTTTAGAGGTATGCAGACCATGGGTAGCATAGCAGGAAGCTCATGATTGAAAACTTATAATCAAAATACAAATTTTTTTACCAGTCTTAAGTTTACATATTCTCGAAGTACAATATTTAAAAAAACTTTTACGGTTTTTAGAGTTGCAAAAAAACTTTTAACAATCAAGATATTAATGGTTAAAAATCGCAAAATTCCAATTTTTCAAAAGTTAGCAAATTTTTTACGAAAAGAGTATAATGTTTTAAAAAAAATTTCAAGAGACATTTTTTGCTCAAATATGTGCTAGAGGATACGAAAAAATTTTTTTTTGCCGAAATTTTATGATTTTTTAACTCCTTTATAAAATTTCTTAGAAACTATTTATGTGCAAATTTTACAGCAAGCCGTCATCGAAGATCGTGTTTGGCAGGTCAAAATATACGAAAAAAATACACACATAACATCTTGTAGCACCACTTTATCTGAAGTAGGCTAGTGTAACATACCAATAAAAGTAGTTTTACTCCAGTATTTACGTTCACGAATAAAAAAAAATTTCATGAGTAAAATGGAATCAAAATGTAATGTTTTTGTATAATTTTCTATTAATAAACTAATAATAAAAATAGATAAAAACAAACAAAAAAATTGAATAAATAACGATTTACTAGAAAATTAAAACTAGTAAAAATTGAATAAACATTTATTTATACATTCGATAGCCATAACTACAAAAAAAGAGGGTCAAGTTAAAAATAAAGACTAGTTGATTAAACGGATAATTCGCTAACAGTTATAATTTTTAATCAAATTAACTCAATCAACAAAAAGTAAATGTATATTTAAGTTGGAAATAAGTGACAAAATATATTATAAGAGGTAAGAGGTTTTCATGCATCGATACTCGTATCAGAGTGGGTAAGATACTTGGCTCGCGTGTAGAAGGTTATTGGTTTAGTTCTGATACATAGTTTTTTTTTTTTTTTTTTTTTTTTCTTCTTGATTTTTTTTTCTTGACATAAATAATAAAAGATAAAAATTCATTGAAAAAAATTATTTACTGTCTTTACTTATGCACTTAAATGACACTGTGTAAATGGTGGCAGAATGATGTGACATAAAAAATTTATTTCCGTCACGTATTTTATCAATGTTTTCTGAAATCGTTTCCCCAAGTTGTTTTGGTGATAATATTTCTAGTTGGAGTACACTAATACTGACCATCTTTGTTTGCGTACGTAAATATTAGACGTGTGTATAAAGCTTATTAGAAAGACTCTACTATCACAGAGATATTTCTTCCTTTTCTTATTTTTCTCTGCACAATTGTACATTATTTTCTAACGCTTAAAAATACAAATGTGTTAGAATTACTTAGTGTGGATTGACTTTTTAACGTTATGTAACCACAATTTATTGAGATGCGATTAACAAAAAATATTGAAGTATGAATTGTGGCACAGGGGTCTTATGCCACCCTAATGACTGCATCTAAGCGACAAAGCCATCTGATTTCTTAATATGATATTAAATAGGGAAACCGCGGAGCAAATACAAAATACAAAATACAAAATAAAAAACGCCAGAAAGGTAACACTATGATGCGGAAGCACAGGACAAACTTCTTAATTTAAGGGCAGTAATTTAACAGCTAAAATATGAAACTACTTTACGATAAATGAAAAGAAATTATTTGTAAAAGCATTTACGTTATTTGACGATGGATAAGATGGGTTTGGGTTGAACGAAATAAAAAACACTATTTATGAGCCACTGATAATGATACCCCCTAAGAGGCAAAAACGACCGATACAAAAATGAATATAACAAAGAATAACAACCTGGTTTGAATTGGTGGGCAGATGCGGAGGTGTCAATGTGTAAGAGTGTGAGTGTAAGTGCGCGTCCGCACTGTTCTCCTTCTCGTCTTCGTACCACGGTTCCGCGAGTGTGGACGTTAGCCGTGGGTGCTCACAGCACGTGGTGAGTGTCGACGCGGAACCCAGCTGTATTTTAGATTCGGACAAACAAAAGACGAATTGATGCGAAACATGTTGATGCATCGCGGTGCAACGAAAAAACTTCTTAAAAACTCAAACGAGCAAAATTATCCAAGACAAGCTATGTACACGATTTCTCAGAAAACAACTGGAGACCGCTCTGTACAGAGGTAAGTATCGGACTGGATGAGGCCTACCCAATTTTTCCAGTTGTGATACTTTTTCTCTCTCCCTCAACCACCCTTTTCTAAGTATGCGTGCCAATTAGCGGAGGTATTATTCATCTCGACTGCTAATCGGGCGCCAGGACGCGAACAATGCCGAAGATGGGCGAGACAAACTAAGAAGTTGGTTTTGAAGGGGGAGAGAGAACGAGAATCTAGAGCAAAATAAGAAACGAACGTAACGCGTGTATGTGTGTGAAGAAAATGAATTGAAGCTCGGTTTTATGTATTGATGAGGACGAACAAGCTGTGAGCTTTAATCCTTCTCCGCTCACGTAATAGTACTCGATTTAGTCGCGTTTGACTAAACAAAGTATATACAGATAATATTATCAATCCTACGCAACGCATGAAAAAAATTTAGATCGAATTAGATTGTTGAAAAACTGTTCAATTTGGAGTGGTTCAATATTAGGACATTATTTGTGTTCTTTTAAAATTTATTTAATAATTTATCAAGCAGTGTAGCTGATAGGAGAATAAAGAGGTTGTAGTGTAGAGAACAAAATGCTGTTATATATATAATACAGTTGTTTTTTAAGGTCCGGAACATCCTTTACACCCTCCCTGGTCCCCTCCGTAGCCCCCATCACGACATAAAGAAAAAAATTATCTATATTTCTTTGTAAATTTAACCCTACAAAAAATGTGACAACTGCCTCCACAGCCCCACTCGTGGATTTTTATGCCCAAACCCCCCCCCCTCCCCACAGAAACTTTAAACATTGACGAAAAACGTTACAATAATACTGTTATCCGATACCCTCCACACTCCCGATGGTCCTCCACATAATAAGGGAAAATTATTTACTTTTCTCTGTGATTTTTACCCAACAACAAATGTATTTAAACCCTCACACCTCTCCTCAGTATCTCTTTAAAATCCCCCTCCTGCGGCTTCCCACAAAATCTTAAAATTCTTTTGGGAAAATATGTTTAAGTAGGGTACAAATGAGATGATTTGCTCACCCTAAAGTCCCCCCCTTCCACACATCCTCACGCAGAAACTTAGAATGTATTGTAAAGATACTCCATCAGTGGATCAATATGGGTTAATTACCCCTACAGCTCCCCCCCCACCCCCCACGTGAACTTGGTATTTTTTGTAAGATTACGTCGTCAACATAGGGTTAGATGAGGCTAATCTCTACCCATCTTTGATTTTTTTTGAGTTGATTCTTTTGTATATTAGAGAATACCATACTCTATTTCACTATTACTATACCTTTATCTATTGTTACTTGAAATATCATTATTAATATTAACATTCAAACAACTATGAAAAAACAAGAAAACTAAACAACTTTTTATCTCTTTTTTCCACACCGCCTATGAGGCAAATCGACAGGTGCGCTGACTTTTTGTTGTGATTATTTATAAATCAGTATATACATTTTTCCATTATTGCATATAAGTATGCGACATGATATACACTGTGACATGTTAGTCGGGGATTGTGACTAACGTGTGTTTTTATTTTTATTTTACTTTATTTGTTATTTTATAGTATTCGGGAAAGGATTAGGTTGTTCCGAGTCTTGTGCAGTGCTAATTGCAGCAACCGGTAGTACCGTTTAGCTGTCTATGTTGAATATCCCTTTTAATTTATTAGTATACTCTCACTAATACCACATACACTAAGTTGCTATTACGTTGCAGCTGCAGTTGACGCTACCCAAGGTGAGTTAATACAACGAGACAATATTTAAATGTTAACTAAATGTATATTTTTATAAATGTATTGTTTTAAATAATAGCCACTCCTATTAAAGTTAAGGCGTGACATACCACAAAGGCGACGGTCCCAGCCTCGTGGCTTGCTGTTACACTTGCAATTCGTTACAACTTGGTGTCTTTCACCTAGTAACTCGCGATAGGGGACTCGGGATAACTCTAATGCACTAAGGTAGGGTAATATGGGACGACTACTTCTACACAACACAACACACAGCACCAACACTAGATATGTTCACCTACTAGGATATCTTCGGTGATGTTCTCGGCGATACTATTCGTGTCGAAAGCACCGGGGAGCTTTGGTAGCCGTGTGTGGACGTGCTGGTGTTCGTGTAACTGGGGTCTCGGCCTTAACGGTATCTTGACAGGCGAGAGTCTGACGATGCCGTGCCGCGCTGCTTCAGTGCCGGTCTCGCAACGAACTCAAGTGTCTGTCCTTGTCTCTCTCGCAGGCTCACCGTATGCTATGCGGCCCACTACACACTATTAGCCAGCACATCACTATGGATTGGCTATCATTACTATACTTTCTCTCGGTACACCGACATACTGATAGCTGCCGTTCACGGATTCATACTCTCAGCATCACACAAACATCTCCAGGATACAGGTGGGAAGCACGGGAGGAGAGTCAGACCGAGCCCCATAGAGTTATTCTTAATGCTGTGGCCTCTGGGCCTCACACTGGGATCTCGTACCTAACAAAAAGCCACATGCAGGAGAGAGAACTATCTACGAGACTCTTGCCATTTAAGTGTAGGGGTGCCAACCCCAATTGAAATAAGAAACTGAATTAGTTGGTAGGAATACCAGCATAAATATATGTTGTATTTATTCTAAAATGTGACAATTAGTACAATTTAATCAAGCTGATCATTTTAACTTAAGTAATAAATTTTATTTTTGTAGGGATTGAATGTCTCTCAAATGTTGTTATAATATATTAATATAATGGTGTTAATAAAGTTGAAAATGTAAGTCTTTATTTAACTTTTTTCAACATTTGAATTTGAATTGCGCCCGCTCCTGCCAAGCAATATGGTGGCTTTGCCGATTTTCTCATAGCAGAAAAAATAAGCTGACTCATGCCTTTTTTTACAACTATTTCAATTTCTAGTCCGTTTAGCTATATTTCTTATGATGGCATAAAATTCTATCTGATTTTCCTTATTTTTATTGGGTTAAATTTTTGTTTAGCCTCCCTCCGCCCTCTCCACTTTCTTCCCTGTTAATAAATCTATAATCTGATTACCCAATAAGCTTGCTTAACTATTTTGAAAAATTCCTTGCAGCCACCTTTCAGCTGCATCTCAAAATAAGGTAAAATTACGTGGGTCACCATGTCATGCGATTTAAAATTAGTTTAAATAAATAACGCTTCAAGTTCTTAGGAGACACTATGTTATTCAGCCCTATTGTTGATTTATTTTAAACTCTTTTTCGAGTCACCTAAGTTTTGTTACCAAATTAAAACAGTAGTATTCTATGATATTAACATAGTGAATTTTTTTGTGCAAAATTTTGGCAAAGATTTTTGAAATACACAAATTTAATTGTTGTAAACTTAGGAGAATATTTTTACTTGCTGTAAGTCTGTATAAGAGAACATGTAAGCAGCTATTAAAACAATGGTGATTTAAGATATTTCGTTTGATATTACAATAATCTTTTTTTTGGCATTATTTAGTGCCAATGTAATGAGTAAAGAAAAAAAAAGCGATTTATAATTGAAAAACTCAAAGTCGAGTTTGTCACATGACACCTAAATTTCTCATAAACAATTATGATAATCCTTTTTACAGTAATATATTTATAATGACTTACTTACTGTAGAAAAACTTTTGCTAAAATAGCTTGTTTTTATGACTTTTGTTTTAGTGTACATTATTTTAATTTGTATCTGATTCATTTGCTAATTTTTTTCTGAAATACTTTTTTTTTTTTTTTTATTTAGTTTTACCCTTTGTGACCCTGAAAATTTTGTGTTCGTTGTTAGAAATTGTAATGTTTGTATCATCTTACAACTTTCTTTTTTTTTAATTTAAATAATTTGTTTATTATTTCGTTTGGTTTTTTTTTAATTCTGACATTATTATGTTGTGATAAGGCATAATGCTCGCTATCATTATTACCAGAGAAAGAATTTAAATTTAAATTACTTGAATTGTTTCCAATACTATGATTAGAATTTAAATTTTTGTATTAAATTCTAACAAAATGTTATAACTTTCAACGAATTTTTTTAGTTGAACTTGTGTTACGAAAGTTTTATTTCTTTGTATACAAATAATTATATGCAATGTGCGTTAATTTTAAAAGTATGAAATCACGTGACTCATATTTTAGGACTACAAACAAAGTAGATATATTAAATCACACAACTCTTATTTTGAGATAGAGTATTAGATTCTTAGTTCAACCTTTTGCCTCCTACCTCAAAACCTACGTTAAGGATTATAATTCATTAAAAGCATAGTTTAAGCAACGCTCCAATATTTTTTCTAGTCCTCTTCAGACATTTTTCACTACTTCTTTAACGATTATGTCATCTATAAAATTTGTTAACACATTTTCACACCACCCTTGAGGTAGTGCTATACCGCGCTAGTTTTTATCCTTTAAAACTCTCAATACGTTTAATAATTGCATTATTAAGTATGGATAAAAGCATGACATGATATTTTTATAGTAATCAAAAAACAACAACTAATCTTGTGGAATGTTTAAACTGTGGACCTCGCTGGTAGCCGTATTTACCACACAAAGGTAAAAATCCTCTGTTCCTCTTTATAAAAATATGTTCAATATTCCAATAAAGTTTATCGTTTTGTCTTAAACCTAGATAATCCGCAACGTTCAAGAGAAAAAATTCAATGTGCAATGAAAACCTCACATTATTTGAAAATTTGATGTACATATTATTTTAAAACATACGTGTTAATGTTCTTACTTAATTTTAATATGTAAATTGGTTATTTAAGAAAAAGTTTTTCTAATTAAAGAAATTTAATAAAACTAAACTGTATACGTAAAAATTATATTAACATATAATAATAAAATTTACCTTATTATGTCATAAAACAATATTGATATAATAATTACACTGATTTTATACATTTATTTATTATTTAAATGAACTGTGCAATAGTATTACGTACAATTTTTATACTTTTTAAAATATATAAAAGTTCAATTTTTTTATACTTCACATTAGTTAACGCCAAAAATTATTTTCCAAACAGTATTTTTTATTTCTAAATTATTATATCGTTTTATTTAAATAAAAAAACCATTTTCGCTTATGCATCTTGATCACGTGACGTACAATTGACCATGCAGAAACAGTTGTTTTTTCAAATACAATTCAATATTATTAAAACTTTGATCTTGTGATTTATTTATAGTCGTAGAAAACACAATGACTAAAGAAAATTGTTTTCTTTATGTAATGAAAAGTAATGATGATAAATTAGAAAATTTTTTGTCAGTTAAACGAATATCAATATTAGGTTTTAGGATACGAAATAATGTTCAAAAATATGATGACTCAGCACTTTCTTACACAATCATGCTTCTATTAATATTTATTAAAACTGGAAGAACTCGTCTAAAATCTCCTATTAAAACAATTAATTTATCACCAGAATGGATATTTGTATTACATAAATCACGTTACCTTACTTTAAACTTGATAATAGCTGGGGTGCGCTTGAGACAATCGCTGTGCCCTGTAAATAGTACCCAGTAGAATAGATGACCGAGTCGTCTGAGCAGAACTTTGCGAGGGGTCTGCACGAAAAACTCGCAAACTTGGAAAAATAAAATGGAAATTATGGATAAAGAAGAACAAAGAAGTAGGGATAATAGGATACGTATAAACCCAACAATGGATATACGTTAGATCCTAATACAATACAATACAATACTTAATACTTATCGCTTCAAAACACAGAGTTCCGTTCCAAACTTATAAAAAGTGAATGCTCAGGGATCTTTTAACATCGAGCTGTATACCAGCTTTTGCAATTGCGGGACGTATAACTTACTTTGAAACAAGCTACCATCGCAAAAGTCAAATTACACATGCAACCTCCAAACAATCTTATAAAGCGCTCATCGTACAACATTAATTCGCACTACTACATCCAAGAATAAAAACAATCAACTATTTTGACATTCTTGCCTGCGTGTATCCATAAAAAATATCGTACACAATTTTGATAGCAACTTGTAAATATTAAAAAATCCGAAAGATCAGCAACTTCAACCATCAATTACTGCATAGTTATTGTACCACGACTGTGCTCGTGTTCATTGAGAGTATAAGGGTTAAGCTCTGATTGGTCGTTCGTATCTCCTATCTGACGTATTCTTATTAAATGCTAGAGTATAAAAACTCCTTACACATACTAATATTCGCCTTATGTCTAGCATTAAGTGCTCTACAGTAACTTAAAAGGTTTAAGAAAGAGTTTAGTTGCGTCCTTACAGCGAATTTAAGATTCGATTCGGTGATTAAGCTGCGTGTTAGAAGCGTGAAATTACAGAAAACGCAAGACTTAGTTCGGTGACTAAACTGTGTGAGAAAAGCTTGAGCTAACCAGGCCACTGTAGACTCGCCTAAAAAGTGAATTAAAGAGGAACAAGAAAGAAAATACCGTTGACTTGGGTTCCAACGTTAAAAGCAGCAGCCTAATTATCATTATTGTCACCAGTACTCTCGTGTAGGATTAGAATCATCGTTGCGGTCTACCTTGTAAGATCGTGCAACTACTTGCGCGCAAGCAGCGGCTAATCGATGATCATAGTAGTAAGTTAAGTTAAGAAAAACTATCAATTGTATAAACATTATAAATACGAACTTGAAACTTTATAATTCATAGTGTTGGTAAAAATCGATTATTTTCGGCTTTACAAAATTTATTAAATCATTTGATAAGACATAACTTTAATGTAGATTAAATTTATTTTCTTAATTTAAACATTTTATGATTCAAAATCCTTATTGAAAGAAACATAATTTTTACTTCGACGAATAAATTATATGCCAAGGAAAAATCAAACAGATAACGTATGACAAAGACTTTTACAAGGACGTGAGATAAAGAGACGAATAAAATAAGCTACTACTGCATTACAAAAGATATAAATTTAAACAGTAGGTCAACTCTGGCTTGCCTTACAACATATTAACACCACTCCATACATACTGCTTGGTGAAACTGAACACCACAACGCTGAGTCAACGATTTAAAAAGAAAGTATTGTTTAAGTAAGAGCAAATAAAGCCTTTAGGCCGACGGCTGGTTCCTGACAAACAAAAATTAAAATTGTTTGTAGAACAATTCTACGAGTTTTGTCCTCCTTTTAGAAGTTCGGTCGTTACAGAGTTAATACATTCGAACAATTAATAATTTATCTGTTTGTATAATAAAGAGTTAGATCATAAGTTAATTTACATGAATTATATTTACATTTATATGTCAGTGTGAGGTTTTTGTTACGCTAAGCTCCTGTCGGTAATATTGGTGATGGACTTTGTAATACATTGATAAAGTTAAAAAACGCTTAATAATACAATAATAAAAACTGCAAAAGTTTTGCCTTATTAGGGAGACTTATTGTTATGAGTCATTTTACACAACCAGGCAAATGATTTGATTGATATTTATTGTGCTGTTAGATGTATACATGTTTGTAAGATAGTCTTGTTACTATCATATTTTAAGTAAAATACGGTATAATTAATATAGTCTTTTCTTTTAAAGGTTAATTAATAAAAAATGTGTATAGAAAGCTTAAAGCAGTAGGTTTATTTGTTAACTGCTTGCTGATCCCCATCGAAATTTAATCAAGAGAGAGAGAATTCTTCATACTAAGTGTATCTTTTAATGTGGGTAGAGAATGAGATCAAAGAATGCTTCCTACACTGTTACAGAAGGTGTCTTATATCACACAAATACATTTTCTGTGTGAATATATTGGTTATCACCTATAAAGGTATGAAATAACAAATAACAGTGGGGGTTGGCGCTTGAAGTTCGCAGGAGTTGGAGCCCTACTAGTATATATCATCGTTGGAGAAGGTTTGGGAATGAGCAGAGAGATTTGTTTACGTGTGTGGGTGCTTGATTGTAATACAGGTATGGCTCGATCGAGAGTTCTGTAAGGACCAAAATCTTTGGTAAGCGGTTATACTTCTTGACTAGCATAGGGGTGGGGGAAGCCCCTTATAGTACGACCATAGTTACAAAGCGTCGGGTTTTGTGTGTTCTCCTTAATACATAACATAATCTTGTTTACACTCACACAGACACGATAATTTTCTATTATCTCAAAATCACTACCAAGAATCTGTGCGCACTAAGGAAGAGAGCACGGTAGATTATCATGCATACTTCCTTAGTGTGCTCAACTCACTTTACACTTTTTGTGAAGGCTCATGGAATACACCCTCGAGCGATTAAGCTACTCAAGAAAAGAAAACAGAAGAAGTAGTTTAAGCTGTGTGATTGTAGAGTCTATTTAATGAGACCATACGCGAAACTGCACTGCAGAAAATATGATCCACTCCATTTTATGTAAGGACTTAATAAATTGTTTGCGCACACGTTGTTTCTTTGTTCTCGTCTGCCCTGCGTGCAGCACACTATTGTATTAGCAATAAAATTTTTGAAGGTCTAAATGAAGCTTCTGTGTAAGACTTAAAAAAAATATCACTGCAGAAGATAAATATGCATGGTAGTAGTCAGTGTACTTCTGTATTAGTTTTATCTAGTATTCGATAAATGAAATGGTTAGTTATAGCCGTTGTGTCTTATTGTACAATTACTTGTGTGAACAGCAATTTCAAGTTGATTAATTTTCAACAAAAAATAATACAGAAGAACAAGCGTATTGCTTTTGTTAGAAAAATCAAAAGAGTACGCAACTAATTGTACAAATTTTTCTTCGTATGTGGATAAATTTATTTTGAGCAAATATATATTAAATACAAATATTTTAAGCAAAAATATATTAAAATGAACTCTAAAACCAAAAAAAGTTATTTGTAGTGAGCATTTTATTGGTAATGAAAAATTCGGCAAAGAGCTGAGTCCTACTTATGCACCATCAATCGTTTTCGTAAGCCAAGGCATAAAATAATAGTAGTATTTTATATATTATGCGGCACATACTTACTGCTTCAAACAAGTTGTAACCTAGAGAATCATAACACTATTATTTATAAAATATTTGTACAGTTAGCTAGTAAGCATAACACTAATGCATTGAATAAATTTTGTTTTATTCCACTTACATTAAAACAAACGTTAGATTTTACAACGTACGGAGGTCACTATAGTCATAATAGTGAATGAAGAAATAAATGCGGGTAATAACAGTTGTGCAATTGCATGCGTATATAATTGATGATATTTAAGGATTTCCTTGACTGATTTTAATAAATATTTGCTTATTATGTTTGTATCTTGTATATATAACTATTGAAAAAAATTTCTGACCATATTTTTTCAAAATTACGATTTCATACATTTCGAAACATAAATTGATCACCACAGGAGAATCAGATCCCGATTTTGGCAAATGATTTTTTTTCATTTCTATATTATGATTTTGGAAAATACACTTTTCAAAATAGTCGATATTTACGCCTTTTATTGTTGTCTTGGAATATGTTATAACCAAAAATCAGAAGATTATACAGTTTTTCTACAAAATCGTATTCAGATGACTATAAAGGAATTAGGTATTTGAGTGTAAGTAGGCATATGCATATCATTATTCACATTAAAAAATGTGTAGATAAATTTCAGTGGAAATAGAATCATTTTTTATGTTTCTTAAGTACGTATCTCTGCTTACAAATTGAATTTTGATTTAAATAATTTTTTTTAATTTTGGTTTAAAAAAAAACTTTTTTTTTGCTATAAGGTTGCTCTTATAACGTTAATTTTTTCTTTTCTCTACTAGTTTTTATTCTATAAGAAAGTTGTATTTGTCAATTAATGAATAAAAATTAGGAAAAAGTATGTATCATATGTATATTCTCATATGCACTAACTACACCAAGTGTCATCTAGTAGATAACTAGTTGATCTTTATTCTAGCTACAACTTAACTGACACGCAACATTTTCTCCTAGAACTCAATTCCTAGAGCATAACACGGTCCAGTAAATCTGAATCCGTTTTTTGTGCTGCAGAATCTCGCACCTTGCACAGATGATTGGCTGGCCAGATCAGGTCCCTATTGCATTCATGAATTTCCTATTCAGAACGTCTGGGCCACGATAGTCTCAACCTCATCGTGTTGGGACGACCGATTGAGTTTTCTCTCTTACTCTCGTTTTTAATTCGTCTTTTATAGCCTAAGTCTCTCAATCCAATAAAAGGCTACTTTTCTTTTCTATACTTTAATAAGGTATCATTCTTTATTTTCCCTGACTATGGCCTGCGTGCATATGCTGATTTTTTTATCGTTGATTTTGGATCAGCGTACCTACAACGCACTCGAGCAACTTTTCTCTTCGACGCTCTAACTCGCTGCCGAATACATACGGGTCCCTTGGTCGTGGCGAGAACATGTTCCCGAACGCCCTCTGGTCTTTCTTAATTCTCTTTTTCTGGCTCTTTTTTACTCTGCTGCCTTAACAAATCGCTGCACTCCCTAACTCCCAGTCCTTTCATGGAATCTGTCCACATTTTGAAGGTGAGCTGATAGGTGCACAGTGATCCAGGAAGCCTGAAAATTCGACAAAATCCTTAATCTGTATGAATTTTTAAAATTGACAAAGGTGACTAAATTGGCTTTGTTAAAATAATTTTTTAGACTACAAAGCACCTACGTAAGTTTTTAGCTGAGATTTTTCAAAAAGTATTCTCTATTAAAAAAAAAAATTTCCGGTATTCAAAGTTACAACGTATGGGTCACTATTCGGATGGTACACCGAAAACACCTTAAAAAGAGTTTTATGACTATCTCTTAAAAATGTAATAGATTTTGCAAATTCTTAAGTGAGATCGCATGTGATATCTCATCTGATAAAGTATATTCGATTTTACCTGGGAGTTGAAGAAATTAATTTCATTTTTTTCGAATTGACATAAAACTATATAGTTATTTACATACGTCTGATGACACCTAGAAAATTAAAAACTGCTATATTAAGTAATACAAACTTTGCAAAAACCGTAAAATTAGTTTTCAGACATACTCATTTTATATTTAATAATAAACTAGTAGAGAGTTCGAATTTACTGCATAAATACCTTATATGTATGCATATAACGAATTGGTACATATCTAGGGGAATTATATTATATTATACCCTTGTAGCCTGTTATCTTAAGAACAAAATGAACTAAAAACAAATAGATCAAATGAACATTTGTTGAAATCATAAATTTTCGCCATTCTTAGGGCCGTTTCCTAGATAAAAGCAAATCGAGAGCGAAAAGTTAACAAGCTAAAAATTGAACCTTAAGTTCATAATCAGCTGCCTCAATAATCTACGTATATCAAATTTGCTATCTGTATCTGAGAAGAATGGTATAACCGTCACTTACTTCTATACATGACTGGTTCTAGTTTTTGTGAGCTCACCTCAAGCATCTGGGTCGCACCCACTCCCTTGGTGGAAGCAGAAAGTAGAAAGTATAAAGCACAGAAAGCACCAGTCTTGCGCACGTACATCAATAAAAGCAAAAAGCTCAAGACTTATGGTCGTACAGACACAGATGCATAAGCCAATACCATCCACGTGCCCCACCTCCCACCACCCGCACACGCTGGACTGTGGGGCTTGCGGCCCCTTGCGTCTACGAGACCACTGATCTCAGTTCATCAGGGTAAAAAGTGTCAATATGTCCTCCCGCCTCCTTTCGGGATGCTCTGGAAAGAGGCAAAAGACTATCCTTTCTACGAAGGAGGGCTCTATCGATGTCACTGGGTCCGATTCCTGTAGTCTTTTTGGCACGATTTGGTAGCCTAGGCCTCACGTGTCTCTGTCCACCTGTGCAAGACGGCGCAGGTGCTGTGCCTCTCTGCGCAAGTTTGCTATTTTCTTGACCCACTTGTAGCACGAACGCCGGCACCGCCTAGTGATTCTCTTGGGCATACACGTGTCACACCGCTCCTTGATACGTCTCATGGTACCGCTTACGAAAGTCTCGGCCTCTACTGCGTTTGTGATCTTATTCAAATTAACAGGAGGGGGCGCGCTTACCATGACCTCCCGCAACATGTCTATTGAGCTGTGGTACGTTCCACCTGGTGGCGCACCTGAGAATGGCTTCCCGTCAGCTTGCACCGTAGCCCTCGTTTACTACGAAGCTGACATACTGGTGGTAACTAGCCGTATAGTGATCCAGAATCTGCCAGTCAGACACCCGCGTTGCCATTTAAGACGACGCTAGTGTAAGGTCGATGATATTATCTGGTCACCAGAATGCCTGAACGTTACCAGAGTTTATGACGATAAGATCTATCATTGCGGCCATTTTTAACACCGCTGGCCCCTTGTAGACAGTTCTCGGCTCCCCCGCAAGACCTTAAAGTTGAAGTCATCAGCCAGGACTATGTCACCACATAATATTGATGATTTAGCATTATTATTGTTCGCTTTATTTATAACCTTTGGCACGACGCTTCTCTTTAGCTTTATTACGTGGAACTCGGTTAGCTACGTCGAAGACTCAGGCGCAAGTACTTTTCTGAAGGTGACAAACTATAAGCTTTTGACTACCAAACAGCCACAGTATTTGTTACCTTTTTTTTTCGCTTTTGGAGGATTCGCTTAGGTCAGCACGTTGTACGTCCTCGAAATTGTGATCCCAACTACTGCCCTTGAAATCTTAAAACCTTATTTAGATCTCTACTTCAGCTCCTTTTTTTATATTCGATACTAACTTTTTTTTTCTTTCTTTCTTTTTTTTTTTTTTTGAAAATATTGCTTAAAATATTTGCTTATACTTCCTGTATTTTTTGTTTAGGCTTATGGCTTCTAGTCCGTGCAAGTATTTTAAGATTATTGTAAGTACAAGGAATACACTTTGTAACTTATATTAATGTAGTCATAAGTTGATGCGCCATTTTAAAATTCTCCTATATATTTACGGTGCGAGTGAATGCACGGCTCCTCGGTAGCTCAAGTGGTAGAGCAACTGTCTAGTAAACAGGAAGTTGTCTTCGATCCACACCTGGAGGAGATATTTTTCTCATTCTTATTTATTTTTTAAGAAAATTTCTTGAAAAAGAAATTATGTGGTTTAGTATTATGAATCTTTAGTATATTAAATATTGAGAAAAGGGCAGGTATAGAGGATATAGTGCTTGTATAAAAAGTGCCGCCATCTATACATATGTGCCTCTTGATACAATGATAAAAGTGTATTAACATTCGCTTGTATACGTATTGGTCGAATTAAATTTCTAGGTTACCTACAAACATTAGAGTCATATACCTAACATATTTTAAAAGTTTCTATTCATTATCTCACACATTATGCCATTTTGACGTCATCATGTCTATGGCGTTGATAAACTACGTATCAAATTAAATTTAATAAGTCACAATTTCCAAAAAATTGCTAATATTTGTTCTCTAAAACATTATTTGTAGCTATACATATTAGACTATGTGTTTTGAAAAATAATTTTTGTATGGTTTGTGTATTTTTTTCAATTGCGAAATTTCGATTTCTTATAACCAAAAATTTTTAGGTTTTTGTTTAAAATTGAACTAGTTTTAACTGTATATAAAGTTTTATTTTACGTCATTTCAATCGGTATGGTAATATCTAAAGTTTTAGTTAACAAATCAGTGTTTATGTACGTATTGTTAAGTTTTTGCTTCAAGGCTTAGTTCTTATACTAAGCATTGTTATACGGTAGAACACGTTTTTGTTGCATTCGGGAAATCTTTGTTTTTATTAACCGAAGAATTACGTTTTTTTGCGGAAATTTACTGTAATCTATAGTTCTACATCATTTCTATCTTAGTTTATACCTTTGTATTATATTAATGACCTTGTCTAACTATTCTTATCGATTTGCATTTTACAAGCGATTGTTGCCGAAGAGCAAAATAAAATTTAAGGTAACGAAGTGCTGCTCTAAGCAGCAGATTTCCACGTGTTATTTGTACTATTGACTATTGATATAAACCGTGTACGTTTGCTAATAGCTTGTCTACTTTGTGTTATCCATTATAATTTTAATGTACGTATGTACTAACTTTGCAAACGCTTTTCACCGTGCTGTCTATCAACAGTAAACTTGCAGTATTTTCATGACCCTTTGCTAATCTCTTGTCTAGATGCACTGCTGAATTAATACATTTCTTACATTAGTTAAAGTTACACTTGTTACGTATTGAAAAAGCTAAGTGTTTCTCAATATTTTTCCTACATCCTTGTCTGTGGTCTTGTCCTGACACGAGTGGCTTTGCTTATCTGGCACACCCTTCATTTCGCATATGGTCCATTCTCAAACAGTTTAAAAAAATTTTTAAAGTAACTTTGGATTCGTTAAATAATAGACACTAATATTTTTTAATTCTGAATTAGTTAACTTTTTTCACATTCCTAGTATAATTTTTGAGTTATGGTTTTCTACATTTGTATTCTCAATATTATGTGTCTGTGTTTTTAGAAGTCTGAACTTTTTTCTTTTCTCTAACTACATTTTTGAGTTTCTTAATATTTTACAATTTTAATTTTTTATTGTTATCTTTGTAATTTTTATTTTAATATCAGTACATAAAGTATAAAATACGTATTTGTCCTCACTAAATTGTAGAATCAACAGCCCTATAAGTTTTTCAAAACAGAAATTGATGACTTATGACGATAAGTGTAAAAAAAATAAATTCAATTACAAAATTTACAACAATTGAAATTTTATTAAAGGTTTTTTATATTTGTACTTGAGTTTCAAAATGTAAAACAGCCATATAAATCTGAAATTGAATTTATGAACGATAGTTCAAAATTACAATACAAAATGTACGGTTTCTACAGTTTATAATAATGTGATCTCTATTAACAACTGTTTGTATATTGATCTTAATTAATTATTAGATTCATGCTTTACTTCTATAAGTTTAAGCATAGCGCTCAGGATTATGATTCAAATGGTTCTTTCTATAGCATTGACTATTATCAATTAAAAGAAAGCTCATAAATTATACAGCAAAGTTTTTCAGTCGGAAGAATAAAAGCGAAGATACTTAAATAACAAATCAGTAAAATTTTCGCTCATATTAGCTTTTTGTAAAAACCGTCGATCAAGTGTGTGCATTGTATTATTAACGAAAAAAGTTAAACTGTATTTCCGACCTCGGGCGTTTTTGAGGGTCGGGTGTGCCCTCGGTTGGAAAAATAGGATTCGCCACATAAGTGACATCGCTCCTTTGTCACATAAGTGCCATCAAGTATTTTGTGTGATTTTTGCACGTGCTGTGGCGGAGGATGCACAATTTCATTTTCAGTGTACAGTATACTTTTCTTTTAAATTGTTGACTCGATGTTGTGGTGTTAGGTTACACCGAGCGATATGTAACGAGGGGTGAATGCCGAGCTGGTGTTGACCTACTGTTTGCGTTTATGTCTTATGTCATACAGTAATAGCCAATCTTATTCGTCTTTTTATCTCACGTGAAAGTCTTTGTCATATGTTGTCTATTTAAATTTTCCTTGATACTCAATTTATTCGTCGAAGTAAGAATTATGATTCTAGAATTTTGAATCTTAAAATATTTCGTATAATTTATTAATTGAAATATTTTTAATTAAGAAAGCAAATTTCAATTAACAACCAAGTTGTATTATCTGATGACTTAAACAATTTACAAAAGCCCGAAATAGTTGATTTTACAAATACTATAAATGATAAATTTCAGATTCGCATGTACAATGTTTACATAATTTATAGTTTTTCTTACTTTAACCAGCTGCTATGATCGTTGGTTAACCGCTGCTTGCACGCACGCAGCCGCAAGATCTTACAAGGTTGACCGCAACGATGATCCTAATCCTATACAAGAGTACTCGTGGCGATGACAATAATTAGGCTGCTGCTTTTAACGTTGGAACCCAAGTTAACAGTCCTTTCTTCCTTGTTCCTCCTTGATTCACTTTTTAAGTGAGTCTACAGCGGTCTGGTTTGCTCGAGCTTTTTTTACACAGCTTAGTCACCGAGCTTAGTCTTAAATTTGCTTGAAATGCACGCTCCTAACACGTAGCTTAATCACCGAACTGAGTTTCACATCTGCTTCAAAGACACAACAGAACTCACTCCCCAACCTTTATATCTACTTTAGAGCACTTGATAGAAGAGAAAAGGCTAAAATTGTTATATGCAAGGAGTTTTTTTACTCCAGCGTTTAAGGAGGACGCTTCAAGTTGAGGATCTGAACGACCAATAAGAGCTTAACCTAATGACTCGATTGACAGGAGCACTGTAGGTGTGGTGCAATAATTACGCAGAAATAAATTGTTAAAACTGCTGATCTCTCAGATTTTACATTAAGTACAAGTTGCTGTTTCAATTATGTGTGACATTTCTTGTGGACATACGCATTAAAAAATATTGAAATTGTTGATCACTCACATTCTTGGATGTACCACTGTGAATTGATGAAAGGTATGCGTTGTATAAGATTGTTGGAGGTTGCACGCATAGTTCGAGTTTTGCGACGGTAGCTTTTTTCAAAAGAAGTAGGTTATGTATCACGCGATTGCAAAAGCAGGTGCACCGCTTGATGTTTCAAGATCGCTGAGCTTTTGCTTTTTTTAATTTAAAAACGAAACTCCGTGTTTTGAAGTAATAAATATTAAGTATATGACATAGCATGTCACACGCCTCCCCTTAGCTGATGCCCCATCGGCAATCATAAGTGCGAAAATAGTCGAACCCATGTCAAGTACTTAAAATACACACATATTTTACATATTGTGTTTTTTTTTCTTTTCTTATATGTATAAAATTAAAGGAATAGGACATACAAATTATGTTAACAAATGAATCGATACAATTCATAATATTATAAATTTATATTTTTTTACATCTTCAAAACGTACAATCTTTCGTTGATAGTTTTGCACGTACGTATAACTTGTTTTATGTTTACAAATTGTAAGTAATGTAATAAAAAAGTACAATTTCAGCGAGTAGTATACTTGAATTTATAAATTTGTTTTTTTTTATTTTTCTTCTTTTCAATAGGGATTAAAAACTTGGATATTATTCATGATCAATCTCGAACATTTCTTACATTTAACTGTTGTGAAAAAAGTATACTAATTCATATTGTGTTAACCTGGTAGCTGTATGAAGTGATGAATTGTATTCACGTATAGCAAGAGATAAAATGTTGTCTTGGTGTTGTTTAGTTGTAGCTTCTGTAAGAACAGAAGCTATAACTAAAAGAAAAATGCTTGCAAGCATGGCATGGCTGCGTTCTAATGAACCATTGGATTAGAGATGGTAGGGTGTAGTGATCTTAAGATTGAAACCGAAAATTTTAGCTGAATTTGATGGTATATTATTTCGAAAACTCTTTTCATTATCGCTGAGTACTATTTCAGGCACTCCATACAATACTATGAAGTGTCTTGTCAGAGCGTCTGTGAATGTGATAGCTCGAATGTTGGGTATAGCTACCGCTGCACGGTATTTTAGAAATTAACATTGTATCGTTAATACATGTTTATTTCCAGATGTTGTTGTTGCTTAGTACCGATGGCTATTTTTGGGAAAATTTCAATTGGAGTATCAGTTATTATCATAGGGTCTTTTGTTTTCATCCGTGTTAGTTTTTGTTTTTGGCAAATTTTGTATTTTCGTAAAAAATTTTCAATATCTTTTCCAACACCTTCCCAGTAATACAATTCTCGTATTCTTCTATAAGTTTTATTCATGCCTCTGTGCCCGCTGGAGTGACTGTTGTGGCATTATATTAATTTTGTTGTCTCATTTTGTTTGATAAATGAGCACATTCGCCAGAACATACAGTTATTTTAATGTTTAAATGACTGAGTTCTTCATACATTGCTTTGGGCAATACTCTTCTGGGCAAAGTATCAATTATTTTACCTATTTGAATATTCTCAATGTTTCTATATTTTTATTTTATATTGTTTTTGCTGAACTTGCTAAACACGAGTAAATATCTTGAAAAAATATTTAATTTTCCTCTTTTTTTAAAAACCAAACAGAATATGAGAATAACAGAGTTGAATTAAGTGTCAAGTCGGCCGAATTAAACGTTGCATCGTTGTGTTTTGCATATATTTAACATCCTCGTGTACTTAATATTTCGAGGTGATCCATTTTTATTCTTATCAAAGGTCTAATTATAGTGCTTTTTTTACAAGTGACTTGTTCATAGCGTTCAGCATTCTACTGCTGTTCTAACATTTCGAATGCGGCTGTAAGACGAGTAGACGGTGTCAAGTTACTCTGCTTTGGGGCGTCATGCTCTTTTATGAAC